>NC_134860.1:115859679-116084679 GCF_049852395.1 Peromyscus maniculatus bairdii | reverse complement strand
AACAAGGGTAATAAAAATCATGTTTTGGCAAATGATTATTGTGTATGACATACATAAATAACATTTGGCTTGAAACACGATTCTAACCTGAATTTACTTCTTTGATAACTTGATTTTTTTTTCATGTCTCCTGTGAATACTGGTACTTCACTTTCTATGTATTGCTGGGATAACTAACTTTAGTGATGGTTTAAGCAATTTTGTGTTTTGAAGATAGACTTCCGAGATTCACAGTTTTAAGATACTGTCTCATGAAGCCCAGAACAGCATAGGTCAGCTGAGGATCACTGTAAACTTCTGCCTGTCCTGAGTGATGGGACTACAGTATGTCTACCATGCTGGGTTTATATGGTGCTGAGGATAAATTGTAGGGCTTCATTCATGCTCAGTAAGCACTCTTCCAACCGAGCCATATCCTCAGCCTGCTTCTTGTTCATTTCTATATTACAATAATACAATACTTTCTTTAAAAACTTACTTTTTGGGCTGGGCGGTGGTGGAACACGCCTTTAATCCCAGCACTTGGGAGGCAGAGGCAGGCGGATCTCTGTGAGTTCCAGGCCAGCTTGGTCTCCAAAGCGAGTTCCAGGAAAGGCGCAAAGCTACACAGAGAAACCCTGTCTCGAGAAACAAAACAAAACAAAACAAAAAACAAACAAACAAACAAAAACAAAAACAAAAACAAAAAACCTTACTTTTTGCTGAGCAGAGGTGGTTCATGCCTTTAATTCCAGCACTCAGGAGGCAGAGGCAGGTGGATCTCTGTGGGTTCCAGGACAGCCTGGTCTACAGAACAAGTTCCAGGACAGCCAGGACTACACAGAGAAACCCTGTCTCAAAAAAACAAAAAGCAAATCAAACCAAACCAAGCCAAACCAAGACTTATCTTTTTTCTTGGAAGGTCAGTTTGGAAAACTTGGAAGGATTTACATTAGCTTTGAGTTTTAATTGTCTATAACCTCAGGGTGTTCTATTAAAGTTCTGGAGCATTTGTCCCACTTTAGTTTTATGCACTCTGGGACATAATTGGCTTAATGGCTTCACTTCACTATATGGATATTTTTCTATCTCTATGGTTTAGTACTGGAAACCAAACCTAAAGACAAGACTCTGAATGCTAAGATGGGCATGTGGGCTATACCTGTAGACCCAGCTGCTGGGAGGCTGGGCCAGGAGGGTGGCTTGAGATTGGGAGTTCTAGGTCAGCCTTGGCAGGACAGTGAGGCTCCTGTCACAAAAACAAGCAGGCAGAGCAGCTGTGGACCAGCGGAAAAGCCCAAGGGCCTTGGTTCAGTCCTCAGCACTGGGGTGGGCCTGGGGGGTTGATTATAATTTACCCAGAAGGGGATCCCCGAGACACAGGGAAGAGGAGGTGTGGACCTGGTACGCTTGCTGTCTTTCCATCCTGCTGCACTCTTCTCTGGCTTCCTTTTCCTCCTCGCCCTTTGTGCTGGAAGCCCTCTGCTCCACACTGGCTCCAGTCCCACCTCTGAGCAGCCTTCTCTAGGTGCTCACAAACGGTGATTATCGTGTATGACTTTTCACCTTGATATCATTAAAATTCCTAAAGTGAAAGATTGGCTCAAAGGATGAGGCCTCTAGTAAATTCTACCAAACTGTTTACAGAAAAGACACTTGGGCTAATTTTCTAGTCAGTGTGAAAGTAGTGGGTTTCACGGTGACACTGAAAAGTCTATTTTACTATTTTCTCAAAGACTTATTTTTATTTTGGGGGTGTGTTTTGCTCAAATAGGTAAATGGGTACAATGTGAATTCTTGGTAGAGGCAGAGGTCAGAGGGGGCTGTTGGACCCCCTGGAACTGGAGATTCAGACGGTTGTAAGGCGTGTGGGTGCTGGGAATCGACACTGGAAACTGGAGTTTCAGACGGTTATAGGGCGTGTGGGTGCTGGGAATCAACACTGGAACTGGAGTTTCAGATGGTTGTAAGGCGTGTGGGTGCTGGGAATCAACGCTGTGTCCTCTGGAAGAGCAGCCAGTACTTTAACCACAGAGCCATCGCGTCAGCTCCTGGAAAGCCCATTTGAATTAGTGCGTTTTGGGCAGAGCATTACAGTATTCCTATACTTGGCCTCCACTGGCATCATATACTTAAAAACCAGCTTTGTTGATTGGATAGCTAGGTGCACTTACACATTTGTAATTCCTTTATTACTTATATTATTTCGCTCCGATTTCCTGTTTACTCATTTGCCCCCACCAGACTGAGCCTTCCAAAAGCAGGGACTGCATCTGTTCATGTTTATCCTCGTCCGAGGACACCTTCATTACTTATTAGCAGTAATGTAAATATTATCATTCCAATATTGTCATATTTTAAGGGTAATCAAATAACTGGACCAAATGATGTTTTGGGAGTGCTTCTGTTCCATGCACTAAGCCAGTGTTTCTGAGCAGGATTTAGTAGGCCTGTGTAGCAGCGACTTGATATGGATGACACTGTTTTGAAATCTAAGGATGATTTCACATGAGTTGAAGAGCATTCAAGGGTGTTTGCATTGTCACAGGACCTTCGTTCGCTCTTCTGGAGTGTGAAATGAGTGGTGTCAGAGGTCATCCACGGGTCTATTAAAATATAAAATGAGCCAAGCCTCAGCTGGAGAGATGACTTAGTGGTTAAGAGCATCGGTTGCTCTTCCAAAGGACCAGGGTTCAACTCCCAGCACCCACCTGGTGGTTCACAACCATCTGTAACTCAAGCTCCAGTGGATCTGATGCCTTCTTCTGCCCTCCATGGGCACTGCATGCATGTGGTGCACACATATACTTGCAGATAAAATGATCCAAACCTGTAATTTCAAATTTTGGTAAGATATTAAAAAAAAATAAATGTGTGTAAATATTGTCATTTAAGCCTATAGTCAGTGTAAAAAAATCATTAGTGAGACATTAAAATCATTCTCTACTGGGGCCCTCTGCATATATGTGACAGTTGTGTAGCTTTGTCTGTCTATGAGAGTCCTTGCAAGGGGACCAGGGGCCATCTCTGGTGCTTTGGCTGCTCTTGAGTACCTATTCCTCATGTGGAGTTACCTTGCCAAGCCTGAATAAGGGAGAGGTGCTTGGTCTTAAGGCAGCTTGATAAGCCATGCTTTGCTGATGCCCATGGGAGGCCTGCCCCTTTCTGAGCAGATACAGAGGAGGAGTGGATTTGGGGGGAGAGGAGCTGTGGTTGGGATATAAAATAAATAAAATTTTAGAAAACAAAGATTTGCTTGGCATTATGTATGTTATCTTACATACACTAGAAATTAAAATTGTCTATACAAACTATAGAATCTTTTAAGTAAGTTATGATCTATTTACAGTGAAACTTTTAGATAACACTTAAAATACTTTTGAAAATTAATAGTTTTTTGCAGTTATAATGGTGGGATAAATTGAGCACAGTCTGAACAAAACAGCAAAACATCACATTGAAAAATATATTTATATATGCATAAAATTATTAAAAATAAATTCATCAAAAATTCTTTATTGGTTTAAAATCATCTCATATTTAATACTTACAGTACATCTATGTTGGGACAAGCTATATTTCATGTCTTTAAAATCCTTATGTGGGGTGGGGGAAATAGATGAGCAGGTAAAGGCGGTTGCCTCCAAGTCTGATGATCAGAGTGTAATTCTGGAGACCCACATTGTCTTAGGGTTTCTATTGCTGTGAAGAGACACCATGACCATGGCAACTCTTATAAAGGAAAACATTTAATTTTGTGGCTTACAGTTTCAGAGGCTTAGTCCATTATCATCATGGTGGGACATGGCAGCATGCAGGCAGATATGGTGCTGGAGCTGAGAGTCCTACATCTTTATCAGCAGGCAACAGGAAGTGAACTGAGGTACTAGGCATGGCTTGAGCATATATGAGACCTCAAAGCCTGTCTCTACAGTGACACACTTCCTCCAATAAAACCACACCTCCCAACAGTGCCACTCCCTTTGGGGGCCATTTTGCTTCTAACCACCACGCACACGATGGAAGGAGAAACACAAGCTGTCCTCTGGCCTATATCTGTGCTGTTGATGCATGCATGTACTTGCATTATGAGTACATGTGCACACACACACATGCACAAGAAATTAACTTCATAAAATACTTTAAGTCCTATGTGGATAGTGCTGCCATATTGAACAGCCCAGGGGTTTATGGTATCAGGATTTTAATAGATGTATGTAGAGAATGTATGTTCTAGAAATTAGAAGGATGTTTTCAGCAGTTATCTTAGTTTGACTTTCCATGATAGCAGACCCTGAGACAAAGATTGAAATACAAGTAGTTACTTTGGAGGTGATCCTGTTATTGACAGTGGGCAATAGTCCAACAAAAGTTTCACACTGTAGTCTGTAGCATCCTGTGTTGTTGACTGCATCATGAAAAATAATTTCTGCATGAGTCAGTTTGCAGCAGAGTTGGAATTTATTAAGAAAAGATGGATTTCACCATGGGTCTTATGAAAGAAAAGTGCACAGGGAAAGGTGTATACACCAAGAGCGTGGGTGTGGGCTTCTCACAGAGTCAAGCCTAAGTGTCTTTGTAGAGCAGCCACATCTATGCTTTTGGTGGCTTCTGAAGTTACATCTCAAAGGCTTGCTAGAGGCATTCTGCATACACACGCTTTTTTTTTTTTTTTTTGGAAAAACGAGATCATCAGATGGTTCTTGACATGCATACAATGGATTATAGTTGATAAGGAAAAACTGTAGGTCATGAGGGCCACACAAGGGATTAGGACACTTTTTTAAAAACTGTGAATAAAGTTCAACCTTTTGATATTGTGACACTGCCTTGACAGGATAAAAAATAAATAATAAATGAAAGGGAGAGCGGTCACATGGGTCCCTTTTATTTATTTTATTATCCTGGCATGATCAGACACCAGATGACCTGGGAATTGAACCGGATGGCGCCAGATAATGGGATTAATCCACGGAGTCTATTTAATGATCAAAAGAATTTATTTGGGGGTAAACTCACAACCATGGGAGATTTATCATAGGGTCCGGGAAAGCTGAACGGCTTGGTCCAAGATCTCAGCATCCAAAACCACAAGGTATCTGAGAGAGAGAGAAAAAGAGAGAGAGAGAGAGAGAGAGAGAGAGAGAGAGAGAGAGAGAGAGACAGAGAGAGAGACAGAGAGACAGAGACAGAGAGACAGAGAGATAGAGAGCACATATGTGCATCCCAAGTCTTACGGCCCCTGGTGGCCACGCCCCCGGGGCCAGTACCTCAGGGTCACAGGCAGGTGTAACAGCCACAGCTGCCTCACTAAGGGCGGTACTTCAGGGCGTGGTTCAGACAGCCACCCACTACACAGCCCTGTCATCTACAGAGCTTACTCTTGAGAATCAGTCAAGTTACCAAAAAAACAAACAAACAAAAAACTGGAAGAAAAAGAAAACTTAAGGTGCTTTAAGAAAGTTTACTAATTTGCACTAGGTCGTGTATTAGTTATTTTCTTGTGACTGTGACAACATACCTGTGAAAGCAACTTGAAGAGAGGGAGAGTTGATCTTGGCTCACAGTTCCGTCGTGGCAGGGGAGCCGTGGTGGCAGCAAGCCCAGATGGCCAGCCACTTGGTGTCCACCGTCAGGAAGCAGAGAGCGATGAGGGCACGGAACGGTCCCAACCACAGAGAGGGTGGGCTTTCCCACCTCGGTTAACGCGGTCTAGCACGTCTCTCACCAAATGCGCAGTGTTCATTTCCAGTTGTTCTCAATGCTGTGAAGCTGTAGACAGCTGAGCTTATCCATCACAGGCTGCGCTCACAGGTATCGTCGCACAGATTGGACATGATCGTTACAGTCTTGCTTGATAGACTCCTGGAAAATGGGAACTTTCCAGCTAGAAAGGTGCAAGGTGATTGTCTTCGTCAGTGTTCTCTTGCTGTGAAGAGACATCATGACCACGACAACTCTTTTAAAGAAAGACCATTTAATTGGAGTGACATATTTTCAGAGGTTTAGTCCATTAGCAACGTGGTACAACATGGAAGTGTGCAGGCAGACATGGAGCTGGAGAAGGTCCTTACAGCTTGACCCAAAGGCAACAGGAAGTGGTCTGGGAGACTGTGTGTGGCTTGAGTACATATGAGACCTTAGAGCCCGCCTCCACGGTGACACACTTCCTCCAAGGCCATACCTACTCCAACAAAACCACACCTCCTAATGATGCCACTCCTTATGAGCTTATGGGGGCCAATTACATTCAAACTATCACAGTGACTCTTATAAAGGAAAGTATTTGATTGGGGCTTTCTTACTGTTTCAGAGGCTTATTCCATTATCCTCTTGATGGGGAGCATGGCAGCACACAGGCAGTTATGGCAAGCTGAGAATTCTCCATCTGCTTCCGCAGGCAGCAGGAACAGAAAGACGCTGGGACTGGCTTGCCCACTCCCAGTGACACACTTCCTCTAACAAGGCCACACCTCCTCATCCTTCAAATAGTCCCTGGTGACCAACCATTCAAATCTATGAGCCTTTCGGGGTCATTGTTTTTCAAACCACCACAGCCATATTTGAAGGTATATACATTTAAGTCATAGGCATAGTTCATTGCTATTTTAACATTCTTATTTGCAACATCTCTACACATAAGACATATGCCTTGGGGGCTGGAGAGATGGCTCATCAGTTAAGAACATGGCCACTCTTCCAGAGACCAGAGTTCAATTCCCAGCACCCACATGACAGCTCACAACTGTCTGAAACTCCAGTTCCAGGGCCTCTGACACCCTCACACAGGCATACATGCAGGCAGAACACTGTATACATAATAAATAAATAAATCTTAAAAAAAAAAGTCTTGATACAGGCAACTTCCACAGCAAGCTTTATTAATTGCGGTGTAACACTTGAGTGTCCACTGTTGAGAGGCTCTTTCCCTTTCCATGTCCCTTAACTTTCCCTTTCTTTTTATGTGGCCTTAATCCCATGAAATACCAGGAGGGAGCAGGGAAGTGAGACAGAGAAAGGACAAACCCAGCAAAGGGGTGGGGGCAGTGGTGAGCAGCAGGGTAACAGGAACACTGGCCGACAGAATATTCCAAAGGAGAGGCAGAGAATCTGGGGTATTCACGTAGACCTTTCCAGTCCATACTAGCCACAGGCTGAGGTGTTTTGACTGACATGTGGGCCCACAGCCAGGAAAGGACCTGAAGCAAAGAGGCACGAGTGGGCAATGCCCTGCTTCAGCTGCTGACCAGTGTAGAGACAAAACGGTTTGAAGTGACGCTTTCTGCTACAGCAGGTCACATGACCTGTGAAGAGTGCCCATTACTTTCTAAGACCCCAGAGCCCCGATGTGGCCAAGTCTCCTCCATGCCACTCATCTTACATGTTTATCTGCCCTATCATGACGGGAGTGTTTTAACAGCGGAGTACTATGCCACTGTGTGAATGTGCCATATTTTCACTGTCCACTTATCTGTTGATGGACATCCATGTTTTTTTTTCCCATTTCTGGCTAATATGAATAAAGCAGCAATAATCATGGATGAGCAAGTGTCTGCAGTACGATGTAGAGTCCTTTGGTATATGCCCAAGAGTGGTGTGGTGGTTTGAAAGAAAATGGCCCCCAAAGGGCATGGCACTATCAGGAGGTGTGGCCTTGTTGAAGTAGCTGTTGGAGGAAGTGTGTCACTGTGGGGGCGGGCTTTGAGGTCTCTTTTGCTCAAGCTTCATTCAGTGTAACACTCAGTCTACTTCCTCTTGCCTGCAAGATGTGGAACTCTCAGCTACTTCTCCAGGACCGTGTCTGCCTGCACATTGCTATGTTCCACCATGATGATAATGGACTGAACCCCTGAACTAACTGTAAGACACCCCAATTAAATGTTTTCCTTTGTAAGAGTTTCCACGGTCATGTTGTCTCTTCACAGCAATAGAAACCCTAAATAAGACAAGTGGTATAGCTGGATCTTGAGGTAGATCTATTCTCTGCCTCCTGAGGAACCTCCACACTGATTTCCATAGTCGCTCTACAAGTTTGTACACCCACTAGCAACTGATGAGTGTTCCCCTTGCTCTAGATCCTCGCCAGCATGAGCTGTCGAATGTTTTATTGATATTGGCCTTCTGACTGAAGATGAAATCTCAAAGCAGTTTAAATGTGCATTTCCCTGATCCCTCTGCCTTAATTCTTACATAAGCAAGGTTAACCCTAAGTCATCTGATAGCAGCTTGCCAATGATTTCCCATTGCTCCCATTCCCATAAAGAAAGTAACTGAAAGGGCCATCCATTTTTGCTGCTGTTGTTCCCTTTCTCTTTCTTTCTATCCTTCTCTGTCTATAAAACCAAACTTTCTGCTGAGACCATGGGAACACTGACTCAATTTTGTGGAAAAACAAAGCCACAGATCTCTAAGTTGTGATTTTGGCTTTTAACACTAGTAATTTATAATTTGTCAAGGCACACATTTGCATCAGGAGTCTTAAGTCTGCTTGAAAGTAAGTCATTAGTACAAGATGGAAGCTTTCCCTTCATAGCTCTTTGTATTACAAAGGCCTGATCATTGGTGGGCCACTCACTCCCTATGGTTCAGGTTTCTGAGTGGGACATTTGGCCGAGGGACACTCTTGATTATTCTTCTTTCCTTTCACGCTCCATCCACCTGAGGAGTGTAGAAGGAGAAATCAGGGATCTCTATTCCTCTTTTCTCAATGTCTGCAGAGGCTCACCCTAGGCTATACTCTGCCCATTCTTTCTTTTGGGAGGCCTTTGCTGGTGGCCAGATGGTTGCAGTTTATTTTAGGAATCAAATGCCACTAAGATCCCTGTCCTGAGGACAGATCAGGAGTGAGCTAGCTGAGCTTTATGTCTCCCTCCCAGATGGTTCTGCATTCAGGCAGGAGGAAGAGATGTTTGTTGTTGACATTTCTAAACATCCCGTCAAGGTAAGCTCACTATCAGTGCAGGTCACAGCAAGTAGAGGGCTGTATAACAACGAGAGCTGTTAAACAGGAAGTAGAAATTTGAAGGAGACCTTCATGTTTTCCACTATCATTTATTATGTGGTATGGTGATAACTGTACTTTAGAGCAGTATTCACGACTTTGAATCTCAAACATCTGCATAAATAATCACAAGTGCTAGAGCATGATAGCATCTGTGTTTTGTTTCTAAAATTTTGATTTCCTGAAGCTATCCAGATCTATCAATTAATGTGCCTTGCTAGGTGTTTACTCCTTCTTGGATGACACCATGTATTTCCGGTTACAGAAAGCAGGGGCTTCGGAATCACCATGGATACCTCCTTCTTCTTGCTCTGCTTTTCAAAACACTTGTTTATCAGGTATTTAATGAGCACCTACTAACTGCTAATGACCCAGTCCTGCGATGCCCAGAAGTGACCCTTGTTGACTGTCCTCCTGCTGACCCCAGCCCAGCCTCTTACTGTGCTTTTCCCATCTGTTGCCTCTTTACACCACCATTCTCTTTCTCTTAAATCCGTATTTCACACCTATGTCAATTTTCTCTTTCAAAAGTATGGAAACTTTTCATGGTTACTTTCACTGAAAGAATACAGCGGGAGAATCAGATGTTCAAAGTCATCTTTGGTTACGTATGAAGTTCTGCTCCATAGTGAGGCTGGCCAGGACGATGTGAGACCTATCTCAACACCCCCCCTAAGAAAACAGAAACCCCGAATAAAGGACTTTTCCTTGGGGCTGGGGATGGAGTTCAGTGGGTGGAGTTCCTGTCGACCACGCAGGAAGCTATGAGCTTGATCCCCGCGCTGCCTAAGACCAGACGTGGGAGTGCACACCTGTAGTTCCAGCAACTGGAAGACAGAGACAGGTGCATCAGACGTTCAAAGCCATCTTCAGATACATAACGAGGTCAAGGATGGCCTGGGATATGTGAAACCTTGTCACAAATTAAATTTTTTAAAAAGAGAATGAAGCCAGTCAGAGTTGCCCACGGAGCCCCGTAAGCCAACACCATAACTGGCTTTCAAGCACCCGTCCCTCACAGACAGGGCAGGGGCTCCTGGGACATCTTCAGTCTTGTTTGTCAGGCTTTCTCTGGCCCCTGGCACCATGAGCATCTGGTGACATTCTGACTTTTCAAGCTCTTTACTGATTCTTCCCTACCACTCCCATTCCCATCTTTATTAGTGTTCTCCAGCATTTATCATCATCATCATCATCATCATCATCATCATCATCATCGTTATTATTATTTGGTGCTTGGAATGGAAGCCATGGCCCTCTACCTCCCAGGCAATAGCTCTGCCACCGAGCTGTGCCCAGGCCCGACGTTCCTTCAGTGCACACCTCCTGTGATGACTGTTGGGCACACAGAACTCTTGACCCGTCAACTCTGACTGCATATTAGGGTTGCCTGGAGTACTTACTAAAAAAACTTCCTGGGCTGTCGAGATGCTCAGTGGGTAAATATATCTGTTGCCAAGATTGACACCCCGATTGAGCCCTGGTGGAAGGAGAGAACCGACTCTGTTAAGTAGCTGTCTGGCTCCCACTTATGCACGGTGGTACATGTACAACTAACACACACACACACACACACACACATGCATGTGACAGACACATGCACAATAAATAAAAATGCCAATTAAAAACAAACAAACAAAAATGAATGCACAGAATCTACCCTGAAATGAGTCAGAATTTCTACACCCTGACCAACTCAAAGGCAGAAATGTGTTTGCTAACCTATGTTTTCAGAGGACATGTGTTAAGTGCAAAATATATATGTAACCATAAGTTACTCTGGTCCTGCCTGGCCCTGCAATCCTGCAGCTGCTTATAAAATAACTACACAAAGCCTTAATATTAATTGCAAATTATATAGCCTATGGCTCAGGCTTCTTGCTAGCTAGCTCTTATAACTTAACGCAACCCATTTCTATTAATCGATGTATCGCTACGGGTTCCATGGCTTTACTTGTGTCCCATTACATGTTCCTCCTTGAACAGGTTGGCGTCTCCCCCACTCTCCTTTCTTCTCTCTCTATCTCTCTTGGATTTTCCCACCTGGCTCCATCCTGCCCTGCCATAGGCCAATGCAGCTTTATTTATTAGCCAATGGGAGCAACACATGTTCACAGCATACAGAAAGACACCCCACAGCATATATACCTGTAATTTACTGAACCTTGAACTGTAAGGGATATAATTCATGAATTATATGATCTTCAGTTTACTTTTTGTGGTCTGGGAGGTCAAACTTTGAGCCCTGTACATGCTTGACATGCTTTCCCAATTAGTTTTATTTCCAGTCACTTTCACTTTTATTTTGAGGCAGGGTCTGGCCTAGTTGCCCAGGCTAGACTTGGACTGACTGTGTAGCTCAAGCAGGCCTGAACATGGGACTCTCCTGCCTCAGCTGCTTGGGTAGTTGGGATCACCTTGCCACCAGGCTCTTATTTGGATCTGCACCCCCCCCCAAAGCCCCTCATGTTAATTAGCACCACCCGACTGGGAGAGAAGCTGGTTATTTGCCTTTGAAGGGATACTGGGACACCCCCTTCCCACTTTGCCTCCAGGGGGATGAGTCGATAGTCTTCCATAACCTCTCACTGGGACCATCATGATGTTCTGTGACATCACACTGTGAAGTAACTGGGACAAGTGACCCTGGACTTAAATGTCAGACTTTTCAAGCTGATGTTCTCAGCCCCCCAGCCCCTAAACACACACGGCAATGGGCATCTTATTATGCTTTTCCCCCCCTTTGTTCATGCATTGCACAGTGTTTTGAGCAACTCTGTAAAATTTATATTTTATTGATTGTGTTTCTGTAGTGGGACATGCATGTGTGGCAGTGTGCATGTGTGGCAGTGTGCATGTGTGGCAGTGTGCATGTGTGGAAGTCAGAAGAGAACTTGTGGGGGTCAGTTCTCTCCTTCCACCATGTGGGGCTAGGGATTAAATTCAGGTTGTCAGGCTTGGTGCCAAGTGCCTTTACCCTCTAAGCCATCTTGGTAGCCCAAGCTTGGTGTATGTGTGTGTGACACACACACACACACACACACACACACTAAAAATATATATGTATTTTAAAAATGTATACTTTCTGCATACGACTGTTTTGCCTGTATGTATGTATATTTGTACACCATGTGCAAGCTTGGTGCCAGCAGAGATCGAAAGAGTGTTGGGTTCCCCTGGAACTGGAGTTAAGGATGTTTGTGAGCCAACATGTGGGTTCTGGGATTGAACCCTAGTCCTCTAACTAGCACTGAACCACTGAACCATCTCTCCAGCCCTCCAAGCACGATGCTTCTAACATGTTCACTCATGCCGTTAACACCCATAAATGATCTCTTCTTTGTTTAAGAAGTGCCAAGTAATACTTCCTTCTACGGCTGCGCCACACTGGCTTTGCCCTCCACGGGCATGTGCCTTCTTTCCTCTTTTCTGAATAACGCTGTTCGGCTGCTCCGGAGCAGCTCTCACGTGGACACGCACTTTCTCTGCTCTCGGCTGTGTCCCTGGCAGGGAAGCTGCTGAGTCACACATGATGCTTTGACTTCCAGAAGAACTGCCCGCCCGCCTGCTGCACTCCACCAGGGCGTTCCAATTCCCTGTCAGTGACGCTGGGTGCTCCAGTGTCCTCCTCTCTGACACTTGCTATTGTTTGTCTTTTCAGTCACAATACTGGATTCTTTCAAGCAAGTAAAGAACTGCACACAGAGGCCTTCCACCTTGCACGCCAGCGTTTGGTCTAATTGTAAAGTACAAAGAAAGCATTCACTAAACGAAAACACACACACTCTCTCTACACACCCACCTCCCCCACCCCTGCCCACCCCACACATATTATATACACATACATGTCGTGTGTGTGTGTGTGTGTGTGTGTGTGTGTGTGTGTGTGTGTGTGACTGAGGATTCAAGCCAGGGCCTCCTGCTAAGCAAGCATTGTACCAAGAACTACACCCACCCCCAGTATTTGCAGAACAAACGAAAACAGTTCCTTTAACTTGTGTATTGTCTTCAGAATGCACTGAGGAGGTGAGACTCACAGAAACCTGAGGAAGAAAGAGCGGGGATCCCAGACTCATTAAAGACCTGAGGAGAGTAATCAGGAGCAAAGCTTGCTGTTAAGGAAGAGCTGAAAACCGTGTTCTCCTAAGCCCCCCTCTTTACTCTGTGATACTGGTTCTCAGTATTTCTTCTAAGCGCCACATGAGTGAGTGTTCAGAAAAGAATGTTAAGAAGTTTCGGAATCGCTTAGTTGAGAAAACGAACAGCCAGCAATTGAGTGGAAGCTGACGGGACTACGGGCTTTGGCAGTTTGGAGTCTGCTAGCTGCAGTCGGGAGTCACCAGTCACAGGGGACGGAGCAGGCGCAGGGCGAGTCACTGGGCTTCTAACTTTAGCAAACACACTCTCTGGCTTTGAAGTAGAACTGGCAGATGAACAAACACACCGGGCTAGAAAACGTAGGGCGTTTCAAAGAGCATCAGAAATGAGGCGAGCCCTGTCGACTTTGGCTTAGACACACCGCCTCACCTGAGACACCATGGGACAGGAGGCCGTGGGCCGGGAGGCCAGTGAAGGGTCGGCTCTGCATTCCGACTGAAATACTTCCCTTTTTTGCAATGGGAAGCCGGAAAACACGCATGGAATGCCCAACATACTATATAATAAACTTCACACAGTTAGAAACGATCAACATTTTGCTGCTTTATATATCTGACTTTTATTCTTTTTTTTTTTTTTCAAAGACAGATATAGAACTGATGTTCAGGTTGGTCCTGAAGTCCTTAGTTCAGGATATCCGTCCTTCCCGAGTAGCTGAGACATTATCTATCCATCCATCCATCCATCCATCCATCCATCCGTTTGTGTGCGCACATCTGTGTACAAGCTTGTTGTTACTCAAATGCCATCTTCTTTCTATTTTTTTCTTTGAAACAGGGTCTCTAACTGCACTGGAACTTAGGAAAAGGGTAGGCTGGGTGCCTCAGGGACCCACTTGTCTTTGCCTCGCCTGTGCTAGGAAATGTATGCCACCATGCCTAGCTTTGGGTGAGTGGGAAGAAGTTGGTACTTGTGCTTGTAAGACAAGCATTTTACAAACTGGGATGTCTTCCCAGTCTCAAAAACTCATTTATAACTAGGCACGATGGACATGTCTGTGAGTCGAGCACTTGGAAGGTGAATGAAGGAAGATGAGGAGTTCAAGGTCATCCCGGTTATAAACAGTTAGAAGGCTAACATAGGATACATGTTATGTATCAATTCTTATGTCTCTCAAACAGTCTCTCCACGTATCCAATCAGATCAAGAGCGGCCTCGATATCCCATTGATCTTGAACTTCAACTCCCCTTGCCTCAGACTCCTGAGGGTCGCTGCCTGGCTTATTACTTTTGTCTTTATTTACTTATTTTTGTTTTTTTGAGACAGGGCCTCTCATGTAGGCCAGGCTGGCCAGGAACTCTCTAGTCCGTCAAAGATGACCTTTAGTTGTTTTTCCTTTCTCTGCCTTCAAAGTGATGGATTTAAAGGCGTGGACCACCACAGATGGCTTGACTTCTAAATAAATGCTTATTTATACGAAGACTGCAAAAAACTGTTAATAAGGCCATTTAAATAAGCACATATGGGACATGACCAGAGAAAGTTGAGTTGGTTACTTCTCAACTGGACACAACCTAGAGTCACCAGGAAAGCGGGAAACTTCAGCAGAACTGCCCGGCCACTGTGAGAGACATCTTATTCCGCATGGGAAGGCCCGGCCCACTGCGGGCCTGAGTCAGCACACAGCAGTTCTTCAGGGTTGCCAGGAGCTGGAGCCACGTGGGACTGTTACCTGCCAGTGTGAGCCCGATATAAACCCTTTCCTCCCTAAGCTGTGTCTGGCTAGAGTGTTTTGTCACAGCAAACGGAAGGGTGAAGTCACGAATTCATAACTGCTCATCTTTCTTTATCCCGTGCTGAGGTGAGCGGAATGGTGGAGGCAGTTACCAAGGCCCCGGGCAGAACCCAGGGCTGGCGAACAGGAGTCCAAGGGCTGGGGACCAGGTCTTACTCTCTGCTTACTGATCCTCCCTGAACCAGTCCGCCTTCACAGGGCAATCTGAGTACAGATTAGATTTCATCATCACCAACCTTAAGATCTCAGAGGAGTTGGATCTTTTGAGTCTGGCTTTACTCCGTAAAATAGGAATAACCGTCTCAAAAGGGCACTACACAAATTAAAGGTGGAGTAGGTACACAGAAAGGCACACCAAGGTGTCCTGTGATAGCCGGTCCCTTCGCCTCGGTTCCTCTGCGAGCCTCTCAGGGCTTGGTGACAGACTCGCGGACAGGGGGTGTATTATCTGATCTCTCTTACCCAATCTAAGAGGGTAGCCAACTGCTCAGAGATCCGCCATGCCAAGAAATACAGCAAAGGACAAGAAGCCGGCCCGAAATGGCAACATTGATTCATCTCTTCAGATCCTAGCGTTCTAATCCCGTGTGGCCCGGCTGTCTCCACCGCTTTCAGGTCTGCAAAGGGAATCTGTGAAACCTTGCTGTTGTTCCGGGTCAGACTCTTGGCCTGCAGGTCGGAGAACCTCCCACAGCGCCCTATTCGGTCCTGATGGAGGCAACATGCCAGGGGAGGGCAGCCAAAGCCGGGCAGCTTTCACCAGATCTCCAAAAAGCCCTTCGCCCGGGGGCGTTTCTGAGCGCGGGGGCGGGCACAGCCGGCCCCGCCCCCGCCCCCATCAGGGTGGTGCTCGGGCGCTGATCTCAAAACTTCGGCAAAGTTTGCTGCGGGTCCCGAGCACGTGCGGCTTCCTCGCGTTCCCCCGGCCGCCGCCCGTCACCTGCGCGTACTCTCCGCCGCTCCCGACCCGCCTTCCCCCTGCGCTCGCACGCGACGCGCAGCTCCCGGGCTCCAGGAGGCGGCGGCGGCGGCGGCGAGGCGTAGCGGGCGCCCCGAGGATCCCCGGGAGGCGGGGTCAGGGCGGGCCGGCGCTCGGTTCCCGGAAGCTGCTGCCTGCGAGGCTCCCGCCGAGCGGACCGGCGCGCCGGCCCGAGCTCCAGCATCCTCACCCGGGAGCGCCTCCCGGAGCCGCGCACACCGCCACCACCGCCGTCCCCGCCAGGCCGCGCGTACCCGGGGCAAGATGCTGCCCGTGCACACCGAGGTGAAACCCAACCCGCTGCAGGACGCCAACTTCTGCTCGCGCCTGTTCTTTTGGTGAGTGGTGCCCCGCCTGGGCCCGCCTCGCTGTCCGTGAGATGCTCCGCGCCGGTCCGAGGCGGCCGGAGGATGCGTTCCCTGCACGGCCGCGCACTCCGGGCTCCCCGTCGCGCGTGCGCCGCGCCGCCTGCCGTCCCCGCCGGCTCCCCACGCCTGCGCCGCTCCACGCCCGAGGAGCACGCGGGGGCCCGGTGGCAGGCACAGGTGGCTCCCATCCGCAAGCGCGGGGATCGGTGGGAGGTGCAGAGTCGCCGCCCTGCCTTGGAAGGCAGACCCCGCATGCCTCCCACCTTCCCGGGTCCAGCTGCCAGGCGCGCCCAAACTGCACCTTTTTCTTTCTCTTTAAACTAAGCGGCTGGGAACAGCTGGTCTTATCTAATCGCCACTGAAGCTGGAGTGCTGGAGCAGCGCCACGCTCTAGTGTCCCCACCGCCTTCTGAAGCACCTCCCCAGACATCTTTCTTTCAGCTCCATCAATTGCCACTGTGGGTGCTCGTGTGTGTCGTTTGCAAGGAAGTTCGATAACCGATAGAACCGTATCTCTCTTTCTGGCCCTCAGTGTGTGTCCTGGTACCTAAGTACAGCTGATCTCGTGTGGGTGGAATATCAATTTATTATCATGTCTTCTTTACTTATGAATGGGGACACTGCTCCTGAACAAGGTCTGCAGGACGTTTCCCTCTTGACTGACACGCAGCCATAGTGGAGTATGTGATGCCCTGTTAGAGGGACTTTTCACTTCTGCCTTCCTTAAAAAACTCCTCCAAGAGAGATGATGACTGCATCTCTCTTGGAGGAGTTTTTTAAGCCTGTGTGTGTGTGTGGGGGGGCGGGGCGGGGACGGGGACGGACGGACGGACGGACGGCGTCTTACCAAGATCTCGAGTCTTTAGAGACAGGATCCATTGAGCGATGCCTAAAACCACTGATGGGTTCCCTGATCTGGCCCCAGCCTCTCCCCTCTTATTATAGCGAAAAGGCGTAGGTAAGTGACATTCCTAAGTAGTTTTCCATCTCGCAGCCTGGGCTGGCTAGTACTCACGCTTGGCTAACTAGTGTAGTTTTCGTTTCTTGACCTCTGCCATTTCATCTTTCTCACATTCTAATGTTACCTTTTTAAAATGGGGAAACCTAGGGAATTTCAAATTGCTTACTATTAATTAAATTTCAAGTTTAATTTCAAATTAAATTTTAAAAAATTTACTATTGTTTTAATTTTGTATCTAGTGTGTGCAGGATCTGATATTGGACATTTGGTAGAGAGGAGCAGGCAGGAAGAAGGAATATGGTTGGGGTTAATATAAAAAACAACAACCTCAAAGCAGGTGGACTGTCTTGGTCTCCTGAGCTTTTGTCAGGACACAGAACTCTTTTTGTTTTTGTTTTTCAAGACAGGGTTTCTCCATGTAGCCTTGGCTGTCCTGGAGCTAGCTCTGAAGACCAGGCTGGCCTCATCTCTAGAGCCAGAGATCTGCCTGCCTCTGCCTCCCGAGTGCTGGGATTAAAGGCGTGCGCCACCACCTCCCGGCTAGGACATGGAAGCCTTGATGACCTTTCAGTGTGTGGACTTTCAAAATGTAGGTGAAGGGAGAGCTGGGTGTGAGTGGCACATGCCTGTGGGAGGCTACATGAGCCTGAGGAGTTGACACCAGCTTAGACGATGTGGCCGTCTTTTGTTGTTTGCTTGTTTGAGACAGTCTCTCTCATGGCCCAGGCTGGTCTTGAAGTCTGAACTCACAGCAGCCCTCCTTACTGCCTCAGTCCCCCGAGTGCTGGGAATATAGGTGTGAGCCACGTGTCTGTCAAAAGAATGTAAGTGATAGCTGAGTGTGGTGTCACACACCTTTAAACCTTTAATCCCAGCACTCAGTGGGCAGAGGCAGGTGGAGTTCCAGGACAGGAACGATCTCCCATTGCTGGCTTGGGTGGGCACTCCTCTCCATTTTCTAGTGGGGGAGAAATGAGCTGTCAGCTCTAGTTTACACCCATGAAGACACTCCACTGAGATATTTTAATTAACCTATCCAGGAAGACACAGTGATCAGCAGGACGCAGATTTGGGCAGTCTGGCTCCTGGGAGCTGCTGTCCTGTGCTGCTTTTCCTGGGGGTTGGTTCCCCCTGGCATGGAGGAGGAGGTTTCATTTGCTCCTGTTCTTACAGGTGGGGTTTCTCAAGGGATATTCTCATAGTTCCTGTCGTGGAAGATGATGCATGTGGAGCATCTACCGTCTTGTTATACGGCACCTGCTCTCAAAGTTAGGCAGTCAGAAGGGCAGCATCAACACCACCTGAGAGCTTATTAGAAAGATGCAGGGTCTCCAGTATCCCTACAGACTGGCTCAGAAAAAATCCGCAGCAGTGGGGGTACATGCTACGTTCATGTGTCTTGCACAAGGGGTCCAGGTGGTGCTGATGAAGGCTGCAGATGGCCCCCTGCAAAGGCTCTCCTCCTGCTGGCTTTCCCATCCCATGTGATGCTCTGCAGGAGGGCCATGGCTTGGTGAAGTCTCCCGTGGACAGTGATGGCATCTTGTGTGCCTACTTACCGAGGGCATCCTTTCTCAGTCTCTAGGTTCGTGGTTCCCTTCTGCAGCTGCCTTGCCGCAGGTGGGAAAATCAGGAGGTGGCTCCTGCAGCTGCCCACCTTGTAGAGCAGACCTGGTGTTCCACCCTCGGTGGACTGTCTGCCCTTCCTCCCACACTTCGTCTGCTTCCTAAGCTCCGGAGTGGGTAGCTGCCCAGCCAGATGATAACAGCCACAGCCGGTACAATATGCTTTCCTAGGATGTTGGCGATCTGTAACACAGTTTGGTTTTGTGCCATATACTGTTGTGACTGTTGAAAATTGTTGTGGATTTCAAGAGATGATTGTTTTCTACTGAGGAAACTGAAGACAGTGGAAACACTGGGGTGGAAAAAGGGTGGTAATTTCCATCAGTCTGACACACCTGCTGATATTTTAGTGTGTCTTGCACACATTTGTTTCAAGGCACACATTTGCACGACCACATCCACACTAAGTAAAGCTGTAAACCCTGCTATAGATCCTTTAGTTTTTATGGTGGACTTCAAGGCGTGGTATTTTCTGACTGTAATTTATAGTTTTTCACTGCTGTTGAGCACAGTGTATCCAGTGATTGATTATGCTGCATGTGTCCGTGGCTGTATATTTTGGTGACCCCACTTCCCCTTTCCCAGGCTACTGGTGCTGGGGTTGGGGGCAGGCATTATGCAGGTTAAACACACACTCACCACGGACCACACCTCCAGCCCCATCAGAAGGTCTTTTTGCATCCCAGGCTTACCTGGATTGCCTGTGCATGGTTCTTAGCCGGTGCGTAGTTTCGTTTCTGACAACAAAGGCAGCCAAATTTTCTTCATGCAGTTGATGTAACAGAGGCGCCAGTTTTTTCAAAACAGCGCATTTTCCCATCACCATTTATTGAGTAGTGTGTCCTGCCTGTCATTGGAAATCAGTGGTAGAGCTTATGAAACGCTGTGTCCCTCAGGGTGTGGGATGGTCCAGACTCCGCCAGGATTGCCCTGCCTCCCTGCTGCCCCCTGGTGTTGTCACCGGCATCCAGCAAGGCCCGTGGGTGGACTCTGTATTCCTAGGCCAGGGCTCCTATCCAGGTCTTGGGTTGCAGCCACAGACTCAAGGTGAACAGTGGAGGCGCTTTCCCAGGGTGCCATTGTTGAGGGACTCCAGGGGACAGATGCATTTGGCCCCAGAGAGTAGTTATGTCCTCCTCCTCCTGTGGCTAATTGTGTCTCTGTTGATGAGATGTCGTCTTGCAAAGCCCATGCTGTTGTAGAAAACTGCTGTGGGTGATGGGACAGACTTTCTGGGGACTCGGCTTAGAAAAAGCTCACGACGTGAGAGGGGTAGAAATGCATGTGGCCTAGAGAGGCTGGCTGTGTGCTGCCCCCACCCCGCCATCAGTGGGCAGCAACTCCGAGTATTTATTTATTCATTTCATTTCGAGAGACTGGGTGTCACTTTTTAGCCCAAGCTACTGGTAGGGAATGCTTATACCTTCCTGCCCTGAGTGCTGGGATTATAGGTGTGAACCATGCCCAGCTTAGCAGTGTTTAATTTTAAACTGTGGCATTTGGTATCCTTTTTTGAGTACTTTTAAAATATATAATACATACACACACACATACACATACACACACACACACACACACACACACACACACACACACACACACACGAACACCCCCCCATGAACACATACACACACACATGAACATCCCCCCCACACATACATGAACACCTCCCTACACCCACATGAACTCACACACACAAACACATACACACACCTGCCACAGCAAGTGTGTGCAGGTCAGAAGACAGCTCTTTACCGTGTGGGTCTTGGGGATGAGCCTCACTCAGGTCGTAGGCTTGGTGGCCAGTGCCTGTCCCTGCTGAGCCGTCTCTGGCCTTGCTGGCAGTAGGCAGAGTGCCCGGTTTGTAGTGGGAACCGAGGAGAACTCCTGCCCTCCAGAGCAGGAAGGAAAGTTCCAGGCTTATTTAAAGATTAATCCTTCAAGAAACCTCCCTAAGTTGTAAAATCCGATGAGTGTGGAAAGCAGAAGTCAGCAGGGCCGTGGCTGGACATGCAGATGGTAAAAGTCACATTCACCTGCTCAGTAATGGCCTCCGACATGCCTTTAAAAGTAGAGGTTATGGGTCTCTTACGAGGAACTCTGGCCCTAGTGAGTTGGTAGCCTAGTGCCTGTCCCTGCTGAACCCAAGCCTAGTGGGTGGGCTTTGGGGAACCTGTTTTTTTTTTTTTTTTTTTTTGATTTTTCGAGACAGGGTTTCTCTGTGTTGCTTTGCGCCTTTCCTGGGACTCACTTGGTAGCCCAGGCTGGCCTCGAACTCACAGAGATCCGCCTGGCTCTGCCTCCCGAGTGCTGGGATTAAAGGCGTGCGCCACCACCGCCCGGCTGGGGAACCTGTTTTGAGGGCTGCTAGTTCCAGTATCCTCAGGCCACCCTGAGAGGCGTGGGTCAGAGAGGTCCACTGACCTTTCTCATGAGTGATCACTAACACCTGTACATTGTGTTCCATTTCACATGTTACCTCAAGAAATGCAATCCTCAATCTCTGAGGCAGACAGTATCACAGTTCTCTAGGGGAGACGTTGAGGTCCAAAGGGGTTGGGCAGCTTCTCAGGAGTCTCGTAGCTTGGAAGTCGCTGTGTCGCAGCCGAGATGCTATCTGGATCATCAGAATGTGTTGTGGGTGTGCCCATCAAGCCAGAAGTGCTCGGCATCTGTCTGCCTGCTGACCTTATCATTATTGTTAGTGAGTGGATATGGTTTTTACATGTGTGTGCACCTACGGTATGTTTCCTCCTGTGCTGGCTAGTTTTCTGTTAACTGGACACATGCCGAAGTCATCTGAGAGGAGGGAACCCCCATTAAGAAAATGCCTGTATAAGATCAAGCTGCAGACAAGTCTGTAGGGTGTTTTCTCAATGTGTGATCAATGGGGGAGGGCCCAGCCCATGGTGGGTGGTGCCATCCCTGGGCTGGTGGTCCTGGGTTCTATAAGAAAGCAGGCTGAGCAAGCCATGGGGAGCAAGCCAGTCAGCAGCACCCCTCTGTGGCTTCTGCATCAGCTCCTGCCTGCAGGATCCTGCCCTGCTTGAGTTCTTGTCCTGACTTCCATGATGATGGACAGTGATGTGGAAGTGTAAGCTGAACAAACCCTCTCCTTCCCACGTTGCTTTGGTCGTGGTGTTTCGTCACAGCGATGGTGACCCTAACTGGGACACCTCCCTTCCATTTGCTGGATTGACTTGTCACTTGGTTGTCAACGTCGTTATCTACCCAGTTGTTATGACGTAAACTCTCCACTCATCCTTTCCAAACCTTATACCCTGGCATCAGATTCTAGTGTTTGACTTTAAAATGCCTGTGGAATCATTCATTCATTTGTTCACCCACTCACCAGATGCCCACCGCATGCAGGTGTTTGGGAGCCTCAGGGAAACTGGATGTTTCCTCAAGCCTGGCTGTGGCTTTTTCCTTTTTCCTTCCAGGGGAAGGAAATTTACCCTCAAACAAATCGGGGCCATCCTGCTCTTCTGTCTCCCGTTACTCTCAAGAGCAGACTAGGCTAGAATTCACACCCAGTTCTGTGACTCCAGACGGGGTTGTGACCCAAGTTAAGCTGTGGCTTAGAGCAGGCGCTTCCAGACACTTTCTGAAAGGGGGTAGACGGGTCCTCTTCAGGCGTGGCTGCCACGCAGTCCCCTTTGCAGTGATGGACTCACATCATTTTACAGCTCATGGTCTTATTTGATCATTGAGCCGGGAGGTCTGGGGTCAGATATATTGCAGGACCCGACAGGAAGAGGTTCCAGGGTGTCTCTAAGGGTTTGGCTTAAGCAAAAGACACAATGGAGCCACGATTCAGTGAGGTGGGGAAGCCTGCAGAGGAACCATCAGGGCGGCGTTAGCAGGTAAGTCCGCTGGCCTCTCAGTCTGTGGGGTTTGTCCTCATGTAACCTGTCTCTATTTTCGTTCATGCTATCCATATCAGAGTTGAGCAGGTCTTGGCTGCCATTCAGTTTTTAGTTTGAGCACTAGAAAGGAATAGGTCTTGAGAACATCCTCCATGGTGTGGCTGAGACACTTGCCTACACTGCATGGGAGATTACGTTTTCCACAAGTGTCTGGGAGAGATCACATCACCTGTCCCAGAGGAGTCCGGAGGCATTGGTCTCCTGGGTGGTCATTCCCAGGAGGAGAGCGGCTAGTGTGTTGGCAGGACTTACTTTATACAAGTGAAGGCTGGCTGTTGGTGCTGGATTTCATGAATATGTTCTTAAATTGCCTCCTTCAGTTGCCTACTTATGGAAATTATTTCTTCTTATTTAGGTTTTTGAGACAGGCTGGCCTCAAACTTGCCATGTAGCCAAGGCTTGCCTTGAGCATCTGAGCCTTCTGCCTCTACCTCCCAAGTTCTGGGATTACAGATGTCTACCTCTGTGCCCAGCAGATGGAAGTTATTTCTCCGAAGCTTACCAGCCTGTTTTGATTAAGTTTCCTTTTCTCTTTTGATGGCGATGGGATTAAGTGAAGGGTTTCACACATGCTAAACACACACTTTGTCACAGACCTCCAGCTCCAGTCCTGGTTAACTTCTTTGTAGTTGACACTCCAAAGCAACTTCTCAGGCTTCCTTGTGGCTGAACTACCTGAGTGGCCAGCATCAACAGACAAAAGAAAACTGAATAAAAGCCCAGTGCCGGCCCATCCCTAGGGCAGTTTGAATCCCAGTTTTAGGAAGTATCATCTGGGCATAAATAACTTTAAAAGGTCCTCAAGCGCCACTGATTGCAACTTCCCCAAAGTCTACGCACTTCCCTGGCCCACCCTCATGTGCCTTCCCTTCCAGGTCTCTCTCAAGGTCTTGCTGACCCCAAAGTGTGAGGACTGTGGCTGCCATGGATCTTAGTCAGCTCTGTGGTGCTCAGCAGGTGTCACTGGGGGCAGGGCCCATGTGCCGGGGGATCTTGGGTATAGTGGGTTATTTGATCCTTGTAGGAACAGCTCTGCCCTCACAGTGAGGGAACAGGCTGGAGACACCAGGGAGCACTCTTTTTCAGGTGGGCATGGTGAAGCTGGGGGTTGAGTCAGGTACTCCTGACCCTAGATGCGTTTGATTCTGTGTCCGCGATCATTCCCTCTTCCTGCACAGCTGTTTCTGTAGGATGCCTTCAGTACGTGGAGCCAGAGACTCTGGGAGGACCTCAGTGGAGAGGAAATGTAACATTGTAGGTAAAATGAGTATAACATTGCTCATCTAATACATTGCTTTAGTCTGTAGGTCTTTATTGATGTGTCTTGTTGGTCAGGACATGACCGAGACCCGGCTGACCATTTCTATTAGCGTCGCCTCTTAAAGGCCCCTTGGCCAGCCACGCAGCATGCACCGCCCTCTCAAGAGAGCATACAATGCATTCTTCCTATTTTATATTCATTTTTTAGAGATTTGTTTTTATTACTTTTGATTTTGTGTATTTACATGTTTCTATGAATGGCTGTGTGCATGTGAGTGCTGTGTAGGTGAACTTCTCTGTCCCACCAGCCACTCCCCCAAGTAACCACACAGAGACTTAATATTAATTATAAATGCTCACCCAACAGCTTAGGCTTGTTTTTAGCCAGCTCTTATAACTTAAATTAACCCATTTCTATTATGGTTCTAGCATGGTTCTAGCATGGTTTCTACGTGCTGCCCTGAGGCTCCTTTATGTCATGTATGCACTTCCCATCCTGCTCGATCTGCGTCTCTTGCATCTCCAGACTTCACCCTTCTTTTTCCCAGCATCCTCCTAGTCTTACTCTTCCGCCCAGTCTCTTCCTGCCCAGCTATAGGCCAGTCAGATCTTTACTAACAAATGAGAGTAATGCATATTTACAGTGTACGAAGATTGTTCCACAGCAGGGCTGGTGGCTGGGAGGCCTGAGATGTGGATTCCCCCAGTGCCACTCAGCTGGATGCTTGGACTGCTCGCCTCTGCAGGACGCAGGCCCCTGACTGCTGAGCCGCTTCTCCAGCCCTGTTTATCTTGTTGTTTTTTTTTTCGCTCTTCTAAAATGGGTGTATCAGAATTTATTAAGTGAGATTGATTGATTTTTTTTTTGAGATTGGGTCTCTAAGTGTAGCCCTGGATGTCCTGGAACTCATTGGCTGTGTAGATCAGGCTGACCTTGAATTCGGAGACCTGCCTGCCTTTGCCTGTGGAGTGGTAGAACGAAAGTTGGCACCGCCACGCCCAGTGCTTTGTCTTGTTTTAAATAACAGAAGGGAGATGATTGACAGCTTAAACTGGAAGGCTGGGCCTCAGGGGGTCTCATTGCAGGTCCCAAATGTGGTATTTACAGGAGATCTGTTCCTCATTCAACAATACAGTTCGTTCAACTGTAAAATAGACTCTGTCATTTTAGTAGGTGTTAGCCTGGTAGAGTATATAGGGGTGCCTAGTATGTATGACCCTTAGGAAACGGAGACAGTAAGGATTGCTGCAAAATTAACCTTTTTGTGTTTGTTTTGGGGTGGTGGTGGTGCTGCTGTGAATTGAACACATACTAGACGAGCATTCCACCACTGAGCTATATCCTCAGTCTCCCATGATGTCTTTTCGATTGCCCTAAGTGACTAAATCTTTTGGAAATCTGTGTGACCCAAAGAGAAAATATCTGAATTGTTAGTTTTCTGGCTTTGGAAGCTAGTGTGTCCTCACTGTTTTCTCTCAGTATGTGGTTGAGCCATTTGCACTTCCTGTGTTTTATCATTGATTACACGAGATTATTTTAGTCTTAATCTGGCCTGCTTCCGTTTGGAGTTGCTAATATCTTACCTTAGATAGAAGCAAGTGAGAAGCTGGGTAGCATAGTGTCAAACTTGAACTAGAAATCCCGAGTTCTAGTCCACGATCTTACACTTAATACCTGTGTGATCCCAGACAAGATGGATGACCACGCCAGGCTTTGCTATCCTGTTAGTTGGTAGAATTAAACTGTCTCCTGGCTTAGACTCACTGTGATGGTTAATTTTCATTGTCAAGTTGACTAGATTTAAAATGATCGGAAGATAGGTGAGATATCCATGGTGGTATCTTGGGGGGTATTTCCAGAGGTGTGAAAAAGGTCACCTTGCGTTAGAATTCCTGGCCACTCCCCCAACTACATGACTACAAGAACTGTCCAGTAGCCAGGCAAGGTCATCCCATGTAATCCCTGTGCTGTGTGGTCGCGCAATCTATTCGCACAGGTGGCGTAGCTACGTAAGCCTATATGTGCGCGTGCGCATATGTGTGTGTGTGTGTGTGTGTACCTATTAACACAGTTCCACCTATTCCTCTTCTCTCTTCTTGCACCATCATTCCATAGGCCTGTGTCCACCTCCACTATTCCCTTCCCTTAATCAAACTCTTATAGTGGGCTTTGCCGTGCCTCATGGCTTCTCTCTCATGGTAAACAATGCCGCTTAATAAATAACGTTGTGCTGCTTAATAAGTCACACCTTGCGTATGGGTAGCACCATCCCATGAGCTGAGGGCTTGGGTGTGATAACATGGGGTAAGGGGGAAGCCGGTCAGCCCAGCCCGTCCGTTGTCCCTGCCTGGCCATTCGGTGGACAGGTCTCCACCACCTGACGTCTGCCATCCAGCTTCCTCCTCCTCCCAGCAGCTCTGCACCTGACAGCCATGCCTCCTGGTTGTGTGAATGCAGGGAGGGTCTGGTTTGTGACAGGCGGCTTGATCCATTGCCACTCTGGACTGGAGCTGTCCTGGGACCCGGTGTTCCAGCTCACACTGAACGCCTCAGGCCTTATCTTTAGAGAGTCCGGCAGTGCTGCTACCACCGCCGCTGGCCTTGACACCGTCTTCTTTGACATTTGATGCCCTCTGTGGTGTGAGCCCCACTTAGCGTTCCTCTGTTGATCCCTGTAGTGCCTGGTGTGAGGCTCCCCGACCACACGCATCCTTTCCATCCATTCCCTCAGTGCACATGCTCCTTGTCCAGGGCACCTGCCTCTTCCTCCGCTGCTGAACTCCTGCAGGAAAAATGCCCCGACCAGCCAGCGTTCAGTGTGCCCCTCTGCAGTGTGGACGTGCTGTGTCGGGGGCTGGGTGTTAGGGGAGGCGGTTGTTCTCCTGGTGCGGTGCTTCCTATTGGCAGGAGCTGCTTAATTTACTTTTTAGTTTTAGTCATCCTACTTTGGCCATTTTTTTTGTTGAGTTTCTGTTTCTATTTTTTCGAACCAACGTAGAAAATAACAGGGTTTCATTATGTCACATTTATCCATACATACCTCTCCCAGATTCCCAAGTTCTCTGCCTTGTCTCCTTCTGTTCCTAGCCGTTCCATTTCCACATCATGTCACACGCATTCTGGTACCCTCCCCAGACCGTTATGTGAAGGCTTTCCCCTCCTTAATTCCAAACATGTGCACGTAAATGTAAAGCGGGGATCTGCTTATGAGGGAGACCGTACACCGTAGTTAGCATCAGTTGTCAGCCTGACCCTCCCGGGAAGAGGGAACCTCAGCTGAGGAATTGCCTTCACTGGATCAGCCAGGCGGCCTGTCTGGGAGGCACTTTCTTTACTGTTAGTGGATAGGCAGGACCCAGCCCAGTGTAGGCCCTGCCATCCCTGGGCAGGGGGCCTGGGTTGTAGAAGAAAGGTCCTGAGCAAACCGGAGTGAGAAACCAGGAAAGAGTGTTTGTCATGCTTCTGCCTTGACTTCCCTCCATGGTGGACGGACCGTACTTATAAGCCGAATAAATCTTTCCTCCCCCAAGTTGCTTTTGGTCATGGTGTTTAATCAGAGTAACAGAAGCAAACTAAAACAAGGTGGTATTTTTCTTTCTGGGTAAGGCTACCTCAATAAATACAGCCCAGGCCCACCCATTTTCCTGAAAACTTCACAGTTTATTTCTTCTTCTTATTTTTTCTTTATTCCATTGTGCAGGTGAACCACTCTCAACACTGATGTGTTGTGTAGACTCCCACCACCACCCTTTGGTGCGGTGGGTACTGTTGTTTTCCAAGGCGAAGCAGCCTGTGAGCAGGAGTCAGCTGGGGCCCAGCGCTCTCTGCTGAAGTGCGACATGGCGTCTGCCGGCGTGGAAGATGAGCGTGCAGTGAGCTCAGCCCATGCTAAGGGTGTTTCCCAGGGGGAGACAAAACAGAACACTCTGGAGGAACACACTTGGGTGCAGTATCCTGGGGTGTCTGATGGAGAGGCAGGTGAGCTGGGCGGCTGTTGGTCTCTTAGCTCCGTGGAGACTGTGCTCCTGCCCTGTGCTCACCACTGCTCAGGCCAGGTCATCGTGATTGCACCTTCCTCTGTGCCTCCAGGGGGGGGGGGGGCGGGGGGTGCGCTCAGTGCAAGGACGAAAGAAAACTATGATTGTTGGAAGTTCGGTCCCTGGACAGCAGACATCTTTCTGAAGATCCGGCCTGGGCACGGATGGTAGTAGCTCTCTCCTTCCCTCTCAGGCCAGCACAGACTGGTATTGGGAATGTGGAAGTGGGCTGCTGGCCCTGTGCGAAGGCAGCCTGGGGTGCCTCAGGCTGACATCACTGGGCAGCCATGGCCAACCCCTGTGCAGCCTCCGTGGTGTGCTCCAGGCATGGCAACTAGTTCAGCCCTCTGCCAGGGCTGCCGAGATGGTACCTTAAACCCCGCCCCCAGCACCTGTAACCCCTGGGTCATATCGAGTTGCGGCAGAGTCAGTGTGCCACCTGTGCAGCCAGCCTGGGTCTGACTCGGCTCTTTCCCCCTGGGAAATAAGTGTCCATTACACGGAAGATGAATCGTGGGTTAATGTTTACAACTTTAGAAATGTTAAGACCTTAGTCCAGGGTCACAGTTGAGCTGTAGCAGAGCAAGACCCAAGTTCTCCGGACCCAGAGATCTCGAGGCTTAATCTCGTCTACTACTGGTGTCTACTACTGGTCAGGGGGAGATGCGGGGCAGACACTTGACACTTGCTGGTGTAATGGAGGAAAGCAGGAGGACAGCACTGAAGGGAAAGAGTGGAAAGCTTGCACTTGGTGGGAGACAGCCGAGGAAGGGTGACCGGGAACAGCCGGTGGGTTCTCCTGAGGCCCCGCCTAGAAAGAGCCCCCCCGCCTCTGCAGAGGATGTAGCCTCGTAAGGGGCCTGTGAAGACCTGGCTGGCGCCATTGCTGATGAGACGCCCCTTGTCCACAGGGAGAGGGGGTCAGAGTCTCTTTCAGAGTTGGCGTCCCACGGCCGTCTGTGCTGTGGTCCCATGTCACTAGGGTTGTTGTTGGACTGGGAGGTGTAGGCTCAGGAGCAGTGCTTCTCAGAGGGCTTCAGGCAGGCCCCAGAAGGTCAGCTGTCTGTCGGTTGGTCTAGCAGCCCTGTGGGTGAGCTCTGGGAATGGGCCCCAGTCTCCCTGTGGTCTTCCAGGTGAGTGCTGTGGACCTGGAATTTGAGAAGCCACAGAAGGCTGTTTTTAGAGCTCTAATCCCATTCTAGAAATTTCACAGAAGCAGGTGTGGCACATGCTTGTGATCCCAGCACTCGGAAGGTGCAGTGATCAGGAATTCCAGCTATCCTGGGCTGTGGAAGAGTTTGTCTCAAAACAAAATAATACCCAAACCAAACCAAAACACCAAAACTAAACCAAACCAAACCAAAAAATCCCCAAACCTTCCCAGTACCCACAAGGTGGGGAGAGATAACTGACTCCTGAAGGCTGTCTTCTGACCTCCATCCCCCACCACATAAATGAATACATGTTTAAAAAGCCAGCTTTCCTTCATCCCCTGCCTTTCCCTCAGGGCCTGAGTCTTCAGCCTCCTTCTCTCGCTTCCCCTGCGTGGTGGCGTTGAGGAAGGACATCTCTGCTTTTTGGTCCAGCTGAATCACGACCTGCTGCAACCACCTCACAGACACTCATTAAATAAACGTTTGGTAGACACACACACACACACACACACACACAGTTTTTAAAGTTTTATATAATGAGCCAAACGTCTGCATTCTCTTTCCCCCTCCTGCACAGACCTGTGGACGTGTATGGCAAGGGTTTGGTGTGCACACATGTGCACAGGTGAAGGACAGGATTTCCTTTAACAGTGCCGACACCCCGACACCCCGACACCCTCTCCTCTATTCATTAAGCCACCACAGAACCACCAGTGCTGGTCACACCAGCTGATTTAGGGATGGTGGTAAACCACAGCCCCACTCCTGAGCACACCCAGAAGACCACTCCGCTGTGAGAAGACAGCTGTGAGGACCCCTGCCCTCCCGCCCTCCCTGAGCCTTTCCCAATTCTCAGTCTCAGATCTTGGATCCCTAGAGTCTGTTGTGCCCCTACCCCCACCCCAAAACCTGGCCCTGCCTCTCCTGCTGCTTGTTATTCTATGAAACTGGAGACTTCCAATTCCATATGTTGAAACCTGGTCCCTAGTATTGTAGACTGTGATGGTACTTAGAGCGAAGGTCTCTAAATGGGTACTTAAGAGTGAGTTAGCTGATTGGGATAAACTTTAACTCAGTGAGACTGATGTCCAGCTTCGTCCTTGCATGTGACACTATGTACAAGGTGGGCGTCAAGACACAGGGAGAAAACCAGCATCCAAGGGAAGCAGAGGCCTCAGAAGCAGCCACCTCTGTCCTGCTCTTCCAGCATCTGCATCTGGGAGGGAGTAATGTTTTCTTTGTTTGCAGCCACTCAGGCTGTTGTTCTTGGTAGCCTGGTCAGATGAATGGGACCCACACGCCTGCCTGGAGCCACGGCTAAAAACCTGTTGTTAGATCTGCTGTTCTGTCCTGCCCTGTTAGCCTGAGCTTGCCTGGGATCGTCACCCAGCTGCAGCTCCTCACACAGCTTCCCCTCACTTTTCCTTCGGAGTTAGTGAGAGTTCACTTGAATTCCGAAATGTCTTCAGATGTGGAACCCGTTCCCATAAACCCTTCAGACTGTCTGTTGTGGATTAACGTGAAGCAGGAAAGCATGTTCTGTCCCTGGATGCGCAGTCTTTGTGTTCTGAGTAAATTATAGCTCTTGAAGTCCTGGCACTGTTGTTGGTGGTGTCCCCCAGCACTGGGTGGGGTGTGTCTCTGGCATAAAGCTGTCCCGAGTAAGCCTTTGTGTTCTTCCAGGCTGTGAAACCACACCGGCTCATCCTCTGAACTTTCTCTCTGACTGCAGCTGTCCCAGGCTGTTTTACTTTGGGAAAACTTCAGACCAGTCCTTGGGGTATCTGTATTAGAAGTGATGAAGGAGCTGGTTCCCTTGTTCCCTTCCACAGACTCCGGGGCCTCTCTCCTCCTGCAAATGTAACACAGTACTTGTTTTTCCTTAAAGTGTTTGTAAAAGGAAGGCTCGTCCCTTGGGTTAAGTCAGACCAGGATCCCTCTTCTTCCCTCTTGGGTGGATTTTGAAAGGAAGTTCCGCGAAGCTACCTCCTCCTCAGGGCTCCTTCCGACAGCTTCTCCTTGAGAGGAGGAGGCACATTTTCTAAGAGTCCCTTCCAGGAAGGATAAGGTGCAGCCGGAAGGGATCCCACAGAGCAACCAGCTTAGGGACATTGGAGAGGGAATTAATGGCCTTTGATTTCTGGGAACTGGCTTTTTTTTTTTTTTTAAGGGCAAAACAAAGTGAGTGAGTGGCAATTACTATGGAATGCTATCAGGCCTTGGGAAGGCTGCCTTGAGGGTTTTTGATAGTCCCACTGAACTCTGACCCACAAGCTCCAGACGGCCCTGAAGCCATTTTGATCCCCTGTAGACTGGTGCCCGGGTGTAGCTCCTCTAGGGTGTCACAGAGAAACACTCCTGTGCTCTTTCTTCTTCCATCTCTGGGCTTTAGATCCATTTCTTGGTGAGCATTTCAAGGACAGAGGGGTGAACTTGAACATGCATTTCTAAGGACCCCAGTAGCAAGTATGGTGACCCTCCTAGGGAGTAATGCAGAGACTTGGGGAAGCAGCAGCCTGGTCCCGTGTGTCTGCAGCTTCCCGGTGGCCAGCGGTGGCAGCTGTCAAGTGTAAGCCCGACTTCCTCCCTGGGTTACTTCCCTAGGCCGCCTCTGCCACAGGCTTCCCCTGGCTCTGTTCTCACACTGTTTCCCTCCCCCAGGCTCAGCAAGTTGGCCCCGTTTACCAGTGTCCACAAAAACCCATGTCCAGTGAGAGTGTCTGGACTTTGATTATCGGGGTCATCTTTTCTCTGTAGTCAGAGGCTTGGGACCCCTCCCTTAGTCTGTAACATGAGTTTTTTCTTGGCCTCCAGCTTACCAGTAATGATGTGGAGACTTAGTAATTATGAGAGCTTGGCCTATGGCTTAAGCTTGTTCCTAACTTGCTCTTATAACTTAAATTAACCCACTTATATTCATCTATGTTCTATCACGTGACATTACCTCTCTTCTATTTGCGGCTCCTGTTTCCTCTCAGTGTCTCCTGCCATTTCCTGCTCCTCGATTCCTCCTCCTCTTCCTCTCTCTCCCTGGAAATCCTGCCTCTGCCTCCTGCCCAGCTGTTGGCCGGTGAGCTCCCAATCACAGCAGTATATCTTCACACCGTGTACAAATGTCCCCCATCACTAGTCTCAGCCATTCTGACCGCCCGCCCCCAGGAGTGGCTTCTGAGACCTGGATGGATTCCCAGCCTTGTAGGCAGCCTTCCTAAGACAAGCGAGCATGCATGCCATCCCCAGCTGGTTAGCAGTTTGCCACAAGCAGCCGAATTCTGCCTCCGTCTGAGGACACTGGGGTGCAGAGGGGTTAAGTTCCCAAAAGCATCAGGCAGCGTGAATAAAAGGAAGAGGCGGGGCTGCCTGGTTCCCACCTTCAGAGGCAAGAAGGACATGGTCCAGAGTGGGCTTGGTGCGTGGTCTACACCATCAGGGAGAAGCTTTCTGGGGTGTGTGGTGTTTTGCTGTGTTCAAATGTGATTTCCTGCCCTAAATCCCTGCAAAGTACAGCTCCTGAAGCGTCCATACCACACTGCACCGGGTTTAACAGTCCGCTGTTCAAGTTCAGGCCGAACTCAATTTCTCAGGTGTTGTCTGTTCCTTCTGTTTTGATGGTAGGGAAAAGGGCCAGTGCTTCTGTACTGAGTCTGCTATTGGTCTGTGTTCCCATGTGGTGGTCATGCAACCTCGTGTGTGTGTGTGTGTGTGTGTGTGTGTGTGTGTGTGTGTGTGTGTGTGTGTGTGTGTGTGTGCCCATGTGCACACGTGTGCGGTACTAGGGATTAAACCTACGGCTTTGGCATGCTGGACAAGACGAGTACTCCACCACTGAATCACACCCCAAACCCTTACTCATCCTTTTATTTTAGAAGGAAATGCTCCCTGTGACAGCTTCTCTCTCTGTGCTCCTTGCCCACAAAAGAGGAAGATAATCCTCCCCTGGTGAAGTCAGAGTAACACAGGAATTTCTGGTTATCTGAGATTAGAGCTGACCTCTGCTCCCCGCTCCCTTTGTCTCCCCCTCCTCACTGGGTCTCCCCGGCAGGCCATGAGGATGAGCCTGGCTTTGAACTGATCTTCCTGCCTTCACCTCCAGATGTGGGGTTAAGGGTGTGTACCACCGTGGCCAGCTTTCACTTCACTCTTTTTAAAATGCTGCTTTTCCCTACTCCCGGGTGGCCCGGGTGTGTCAGGGTGTGTCCTTGTCACACTCCTCCCCTTGCCTTTTGGGGCTTTACATACTCACCTGTGGACCGGATCCTGTAAATATTTGACAAGCTTTACCCAGATTAACAGTTAGTGGCACCCTACCACTCTTTACATTTGAGCGGGCGTCCTCAGACATGAACTATAACCTTTGCTTTCTGTGGAGATGATGGCTGCGGCTGCTGCGAAGGAAGGAGCGTGTCCTTTTCCTGCTGTCCTTGAGTCGCCCATAGCTTGTCCTTGGAGTGGGCCAGACTTTCAAACTCCAGCAGCTGACCAGTTCTGGTAGATGTCTAAATTAGTCAGTCCTGAGGGTCAGTGGAGTGGCGGGGTAGGACTGGGCTGTTGACAGGTCCTTCCATCTTGGTCAAGCTCTCATTCGAACTAGTATCTTTTTTGGTTGGTGTTTTTAAGTGTGTATGGGTATTTTGTCTGCATGTATGTCTGTGCGCCACATGTGACATGCGCATTGTCTGTAGAGGCCGGAAGAAGGCATCAGATCCCCTGGAACTGGGGTAGCAGCCCTGTGTGAGCTGCCAAGTGGGTGCTGGGACTTGAACTTGAGCAGCCAGTGCTCTTCACGGCTGAGCTGTCCTCTCTGTCCCTACCCTGAAGTAGTGTCTTTAACTCTCAATTGAATATGCAGCCTGCAGTGTGGACGGAAGAGGAGGGAAGTTGTGTTTGATGTTTTCCTGCAGGGCCCGGTTCCCTCTGCATCTCCCAGCTCCTCACTCTCTTCCTTGCTGCAGGATAATGACCTCTACCCAACCCCGGCGGGCGTGGATTGGTAAAGGACTTCCTGAGAGTGCAGAGTGATGCCCTGCGCTGTCTAAGCCAGCTGGCGCCCCTCCTGTGGCCCCCTGGTGGTTTACTTGTGGCTGTTAACAGTGATTCAGAACCTCTCTTGTGAGCATGGCTGTCTTCGCTGTCCTGGAATGGGAGTCACACAGAGACCTTATCAGTGGTCTAGAACCTTTGGAAAGAGCCTTTTGCACAGTGAATGCCAAAGCTGTCAATTTGAACGACTTGTTGTGATTCCAGCTTCCTGTGGCCCTGTCTTCAGATTCCTGGTAAAGAAACTGAGTTGCGGAGCTGCTTGTTTGTTAATAATGATGTTACCACTTGCTGTGGCTGTGAGACAGCGAGGGCCCTCCCACAGGGGTCAGGAAGTAGAGCCCATCTGACTTTGGCCTGCCTGAAGGGACTCCGAGGAGGTGGGGCTGTGGGGTTAGGGAGGGAGCCGCTTCCATGGTTACTGTCCAGAAGGTTTGCATCTCTGGGGTTTTCCTCTTCCTCATCTTTTCTTCCCAGTGAGACACAGGTGCCCATGGGCCAGAAAACCTGGCTAGAGTTCCCTCTGGATTAGCCTGGAAGATGGCATTCGAAAACCAGGGGTTGGTGATTGGTTGGTGGGGACCAGACAAGCCGGCCTGGGGACGACAGGACGCCCACGAGTCAGGGTTCTCTTCCACCAGGTCATCTCAGTGGGTCACAGACCCTGCTGGTGTCCTTTTCCGTTGCTTTAGCTGTCCACCTCTGTGAGCGGTTGTGGTCCCATGGAACATCGTTCAGTGACAGTGGAGCAGATATCGCCGTTATTATTATCCTAATGAAAGCCATTTCAGAAAGTGCCCCGAATTCATCGTGGAGTTTTCCTTCTCTTCTTTATTTCCCACCAAGCCGGCCCTTGAACAGACTGCTGAGGGAGACTTCTCAAAGGATGGTTTTGTCCTCTGCATCTGCAGCTCTTCCGGCGGCCGAGGGCTGGTATGTTTGTGACTGCCCCAGAGCTTCCGAGCGTGAACTGGTTCAGCTGGAATTTTCCTCCATTCTGCCTCCCTGGCAACAGTGCTGCCCCCCTAGAGAAGCCTGTGGTCGGACAGCTGGAAACATTAGCAGGCTGTAAACGGGTGTCACTGTTTGGGATTGCTCTTGTCACATGGTTCTCTGTGTTGTGCACACAGTCAGGTGTCCTGAGCCCCTATTTTGAGTAGAATGGTGTCTGGATGTCAGAGAACTGCCAGCAGAGTTCACTCCGGGGCTGGAGTCAGCACCACGGTTCTGCACGTGCCTAGGCTGGAGAGGTAGTGTGCACGATTGCAGGAAAGTGCAACTAATTTGCGTGGAAAACTGGTTTCGCGTCCTAAGCTCACATGGGGACTGTGAAAGGTTGGGTCAAAGCCTTCAGACTGTTGCAGAGCTGGAGAGGGTTGGTGAATTCTGCCGGTCGAGCTTAGGCAATCTCAGCTCTCACCGCATAGGTAGTTACCAGAATTCAAACTCAGATCTTCGCTTACTTAAATAGGTAAATAAATAGCCCTTTGTCTTTCCTCTTAAGAGTGCAGGGAGGTAACATTGTAAAAATTAGATGAAAACTTAGGATCACTACATTAACAGCAATTTTTCTTACTTAGAGAAACCACAGCGTACAGAACCAAGTACGTGTCTTCTCTGGGCTTCATACCATTTGCCAAGAAATAATTTTGAATTATATGGTGGCTTAGGTTGGGGGCCAGAGTCTCTGAGTCAAACACACTCTTATGGGCCCTTAAACATCAGAAGGGAAGCCTGCCAGAACTCAGAGAGGGGATGCTTGTCTCGCACATGCACGGCTCTGGGCTGACTTCCCAGCACCGTGCGCAAAGCACATTGCTCTGTGCTCTTTGATGGACTAACACTAAAGTCAGCCCTCTCAGCGGCTTTCCCACGGCTGTGGAAGACCAAAAGCGACCAAAGCATCTTACAGGGGTTTATGTGGGGCTCCTTCAGAGGGCTGGAGCTCAAGACCGCCGTGGTGGGGAGGATGGTGGCAGGCCAGCAGGCAGACAGGTGTGGTACCGTGACCCTAGCTGAGAGCTCACATCTTGATCCACCAGCAGGAGGCAGAGAGAGCGAACTGGGAATGGCGGGATGGCGGGGGCTTTTGAAACCTGGAAGCTCACTCCTAGTGACACACTTTCTCCAAGAAGTCAACACCTCTCATCCTTCTCTAAGAGTTCCATCACCTGAAGACCAAGTATTCAAACACAGGATGGGGGCCATTCTCATTCAGACCACCATGTGAGTCCCTAAGAGGAGACCAAGGAGAGGTCCAGCAGGTGAGGTCACCACTCTCAGGGGTTTAGAGGCACCAGCCAAGCACACAGTGCGGTGCCACCTGGGCAGCACCAGGTTGGTCAGGAGGCAGAGAGGGAGGGGCCATGGGAGTGCCTAGACTTCTGGGGCATGATAGAATGGGAAGGTGAGCCGTTTAGGATTGGCTAGTTGTATTGTTCTTGTAAACTATTGGGAGAGCCCCCATTGGTCTAGTAGCTGGCTCTGGGGTAATAATTCACACAGAGGGATACTGCTTCCTGGGGTGCCGTGTGGAAGTGGTCCGGCTCTGCGTCTTTGGAGGTTGTCCATATCAAAGGCATGCTTCCATTGGACCTCCACTACCTCCAGGAGTTGGCTAGCTCTGCTGCAGTTAGCCTCTCCCCAGCGAAAGGATGTAAGGTATTGGAACATTGTCCTGTACAGAAAACAGAAATAGTAAAAAAAGTCTGTGCAGAGTCACCTTGCTGCACAGTGACTGAGAGGGAGCCTGATGCCCAGGCAGAGGAGAAAGCTGCTTGGGCAGAAGTAGGGAGCTGGAGCTGGTTTCTCGAGATTCACCTGGAACCAGGAGGAAGAGGTAGGAGAGTGCATGGTGTTCAGTGAGTTCTCAGCACTGACTCCCATGCAATTGAAGAAAATGCACCACATGGCTGCCTCGGGGGGTTTGTGCTTTTCATCTCTGTAGGGCTTTGACGGCACAACCTGAGTCTGTTGGGAGAGCCTGAAGTCATAAGCAGATGGAAGCCGGAGTCAGGGATGCCGTTTGGAGCTCTGTCCTGATTCGACCTAACAGCCGCGAACCGGGCAGTTTGGACACGCACCCTTAAGTTCACCCCAGTGCCCTTGTGGGAAGCCTGTGATGCCGCACCAGAAGAAGGTGTCATAGGGAAGGCCCAGATTTATTGTATGGATGGTCAGTTTAGAGACTTTGATAAAGATTCGGCTGGTTTTCATAGAGATTCCAAGTAAACTAGGGACCTGGCTTTGCCTAAGTTACTTTTTGAATTTGGAGGAGAAAAGTCAATTGCCGTAGATAAGTGATAATTTCAGTACTCATATAGGTAAACGTATTTCCCCACTGTGTTTTGGGAGGACATTAATTTAGTGGGATTTCAAGGTGTGTGAGCACTGTGTGTGTGTGTGTGTGTGTGTGTGTGTGTGTGTTGGTTTTTACTTTAAGTACCAAGAAAGTAAGAATTTAGGTTGGCTAGTGTGGTAGTTTGAATGTAACTGGCCCCCATAAGCTCATGGGGAGTGGCACTATTAGGAGGCGTGGCCTTGTTGGAGTGGGTGTGGCTTTGTTGGAGGAAGTGTGTCACTGTGGGGGCGGGCTTTGAGGTTTCCGATGCTCAGGTCCCACCCAGTGTGTCAGTAGACTTCCTGTTGCCTCCAAGATGTAGGACTCTCAGCTACTCCTTCAGCACCACATCTGCATGCACACCCACCGCTGGGCTCCCCATCATGATGATAATGGACCGAACCTCTGAACCTGTAAGCCAGCCACCCCAATTAATAAGAGTTGCCATCACCATGATGCCTCTCTGCAGAAGTAAAAACCCCGAGACAGCTAGACACACGCTTCCTGTATGCTAGAAGCTTTGGAAAAACCAAATCTGTCAAAAACGCCTAGTCTCCTCATGCAGCTTGTCCTCCACAAAAAGTAGAGAGGACTGGGTAAGCTTTTGTGTTGACTTGAAACTTGTGGTCACTTAAACGCAGAGTGTGCTTGAAAGTGCTCTCCCACCTCAGTCCTGCGAAAGCTGTTCTTAAGATGTCCGAGCAGAATAAATAACGTTACCTGGGAATGTTGTGAATGTATTTTACCCTTAACAATCGACTATTGTAAATGCATTGTACCCAATGCAGTTGACTGTTCAGCAAATGGCCTGGAACAGCCAATGGCCTGGAACAGCGTTTCCTCCAAGGACTTATCTCAGGTACTTGAGACGTGCTTGTGTAGATTGGCTAATTTAGATTTTTAATGAATTCGGCCAACTTCTCTTGAAGTTGGTAGGTAGAGGCATTCCAACAGCATTCTGTGGTTTGAGGATCAGCCTGCTCTTCAAACTGGCAGTGGATTGGAGGACAGGCAAACGCACGCAAACCCTGCTTCCAGCTTTGTGCGATGTCATGTCACACAGTGTCCCCTGCTTCTGTTAGGACCAATGCCTGTTACATAAATAGGAACAAGCTGAGTAATCTAGAAGGTTCCAATTCAAAACAGAGCTTCTCAGGGCACCTATTTGAGCTATTACAAGTTCTCATCTGCTTACTGATAAATTTGGACAAACAGGGTAATATTAACAAACACCGACTGTTCATGTGCTGAGGGCTAAAGTGATTCAAATATTTGTTGAGGATTTGTAGACTAATAATCTCTTAATCAGAGCTGTGGCCTGAAGGGATAAACAACCTCTGTATAGATTTCTGCTGTGAAACTGCCTGGCTAGTGTGTGGGAGGTGGCGTGGAGGGGATGCTGTAGATGGGCCAAAGGTCCTCGCGCGCGCGGGTATCATCTTGTCCCCTGCTTCCTAGGTCAGGGTCTGCAGTGCCGTGGCCGTGGTGGCCTTTCGTGATCTGTTTACAGCCCCGTGTCTGACTCAGCCAGTCCTATCAGATTGCATGTTAGCGTGACCTGTCTGCAGCTGTCTCCACATTCATTTGCTTGCTGCTCTTGAAGACGTGAGTCAAGCCCAGACCCAAGTTAAACTCATTGTGGATCAAGAGGGGAAAAAAAAGGCAACTGGCCCTTTCTGGTTGAGTCTCCCCACTGACCGACCGACCCCTTGTATTTTTCTGTTTATTCTCCGAAGAAACAGGCACCGAGAAGCTTTGCTGGTGGATCTGCCTCAAGCAGAGCTCTCTGTGTAAAACGTGGTTCATAGACCACCAGAATGGCTGTTCCTGGGTTTCGTGAGAAATGTGGAGTCTTCAGCTCCATCTACCATGCACCGACCCAGAATCATCAGTGAGGCCTCCTAGGCACCCCAACCAGACCTCCGTTTTGTCTACCTGGCTAAAGGTGGTTGCTGAGGACAGGCGAGGGAAGGGTAGAGATGTGCCATGTTTCTAACCCTTCCTTGCCTTGAGATCTCACCTATCCTAAGGCTCCTCAGAAAAGGTCGGGTTGTGAGGCAGGGAATAAGGGGATGGAAGAGCCAGTTTGAAGGGAGCTTAGCTGAGTGCTGTCAAGGCTGTGGTCTTCTTCACACTTCCGTTTCTGCTCTCCTATTTTTTTGTCTACCTTAGAGCACAATACTAACTAAGAGATGGAAGAAGAATGGCCACTGTGGATGAGGGACATCTAGTCAATAGATTTGTTGTCACAGATGGAACCAGGTTACTGCCCTCATTGACAGCTCAAGGCTTATTGCACACCTAATGTGGAGACCACACAAGCGTGGGTTTTCTCACAATCCTCCTCCCTCCTTCCTTTCTTCTTTTGGTGATGGAAAATGACAAGTCTGTACACAGGTAAAGCGACCCGTGTAACAGAGTCCCAAGTAGCCACCTCTGAGTGTCACACCAGCTCCCAGCCAGTTTTGTCTGCATTCTACCCCACTCTCTTCCGCGCGAGACCTGTGTGTACCTTATTGCAAGTATGGGGAGTGAAAAGCGGTGTCTCACTGCTTCTGACGTGCGAAGGAAGGCTCTGGAATGTTGATGTGTTAGGTCACTGAATATTTGTCATGCAAGTTTCACAAGAATTCTAGAGAATGCTTAATTATGGTATACACGTACTGTCAAATTAACCATTGACACCGCCCTGTCTGTCTTCACACTTTCTGTGTGTCTATATGCGTTTGTGTGTGCACATCTGTGTGTGAGTGCTTGTGCAGGCCAGGGGTTGACATTAGTTGTCTACTACAAATGCTGTACACCTTAGTTGTTGAGATAGGATCTCTCCCAGAACTTGGAACCACCAATTCAGCTAGACAGTAAACTCAGTTTCTTCTGTCTGCCTCCCCAGTGCTGGGCTCTTAGGTACATAATGCTGTGTCTGGATGTTGTGTGTGTGCATGAGTGTGCGTGTTCACACGTGGGTAAGTTGAGCACAGGTATTCATTCTTGGACAGCAAACACTTTACAAACTGATCTACCCTGTCCCTCTCTCACATTTTTATACTTTTATATTGTTCAAGAACAAACATATAACTTTGAGAATTGTTTTCAGGTTACACCGTGAGAACAACCACAGGGGTCAGGAACTAGGGTCCCTGAGTTCCCCATTTCCCTCCCTCTGTCCCCCAAATCACTAAAGATGAACATCAGACTCTTGGTGGTCCATATCCTTACCTGTTCGTCAAAGTCCGTGCAGCACGTTGGTTTCTCATCACCGTGGTCTCTGCCTGCTGATGGGGGTTGGGGTTTTGATAGTTTTCATCACTGGGAGGGTGGAGCCGTCTCCCGACCCTGTACTGCTCCATAGAAATGCTGCCTTCAGCGACGATCGGGGCACCTTTTATGCTGGCCGGGGCAATGGAGACAGCAGGCCAGTCGTGGCTTTTCTGTGGAGTTTAGAGTTTATTTTGTGGAATAATTTTCTAAAAGCTAGACTGGTCTTTGGCAAGAGGACATATACTAGCTTTGGAGATGTTAGTAAGTAGTCTCAATTGTTTCAAAATTAATTGGATTAGTTTGAAATATCACAACCTGGGAGATCAGACTTTATTAACTCACACCTCAGCCAGTATATGTGTGTGTGTGTGTGTGTGTGTGTGTGTGTGTGTGTTTATTTATGAGACAGAGCCTCTCTACAGAGGCCTGGCTGTGCTGGATCTCATCATGTAGGTCAGGCTGGCCTTAAACTTGCAGAGATCCACCTGCCTCTCCCTCCTGAGTGCTGGGATTAAAGGTGTGCACCACTATACCCCACTGCTTAGCCAATATTGGAGTAAAAAAAATATGAATAGTAAAAAATTAACTTAAACTTAATTATGAGTCAAATTTAAGTGTCTGTAAAAATTTGACTCCTGTCAGCATTCTGCCAAATTTATGCTGATTTGATGAGTTTTCTGAGCATATGGACCATGTATGTGCTCTGGCTCTTGACCAGGTCCCGCTGTCTGGGTGTTCTGGACTTGCAAATCCAACCTTCTTATCCACGCGGGTCCACTGGTGCTCGCATGTCTCCGTCATGTCCTCGATGGCCCTTCTTCAGCCTTGTCCCTGCAGGGTCCGTCACTTCCCTCAGTGCCCAGTGGTGGCCCTGGCAGCACCTGAGGGGACATCGGAAGCTGAGGCCCGTGCATCTTCGTTCAGACCCTGGGCTTGTTGAGATAACGTCCTTCCAAACTTCATCTTGGATGCCTACCACAGCTAGGAGGGGAGGTTACCTTTCACTGGTTTTTTCATGTTTCCTTAGCCTGGCCCAGGAGCCTTGAGGCTTGGGTTTTGGTTAAAATTTAGTCATTTAACTGAACATGAGTGAGATCTCTAGGGAAATTTTTCCATGGGGCTCAGGGGCACTTGGCTATGGTTTTTGAAGGTTATCTTTAGCTTAGATTCTATATTTCTATTTATTTATTTGTTTGTTTATTTATTTATTTATTTATTTATTTATTTGTGTGTGTGTGTGTGTGTATGTGTGTGTGTGTGTGTGTGTGTGTGTTTGCTTAGAGGATGGATTGGAGGAGTTGTGTCTCCTTCCACCACATGGTGGGTCCCAGGGATTGAACTCAGGTTGTCAGGCTCGGTGGCAGGTGCCCTCACTTGCCGAGCCCTCTTGCTGGCCCAGGCCGGACGTCTGGGATTAACCCACCACCTCGGTGTGACTTTCTCCTGGACTAGAAGCCCAACAACAGGAGGGATCCGGGTTTATAGCTCATGAGCATCACAGATGTTTTCTTGCAGATTGAGATTTGAGATCCCCATCTGAGTGTAAGGGAGTGTGGCCACAGGGTAGGAGAAGGAAGATTACAAAACATGCCATTTCAGGCAGGTGGTGGCGCACACCTTTAATCCCAGCACTTGGGAGGCAGAGGCAGGCGGATCTCTGTGAGTTCGAGGCCAGCCTGGTCTACAAAGCATTCTAAGACAGCCAGAGGTGTTACATAGAGAAACCCTGTCTTGAAAAACCAAAAAAACAAAAAAAGAAAAACAAGAACAAGAACAACAAACCCCACACCTAGAACGTGCCTTTTCCTCATTGTGCTGGCAGGAGTGCTCACAGGGACAGCGAGGGGCAGCTAGGTACCCTGTTGAGGCCTGCGGTTCACACTTAGCTGAGGCGCATGCAGAGAAGTCATGAGGAGAAGAGGCAGTCAGAACAGAGGAGACTGGAGGTGAGCTGACATTTCGGCCAGCAAAAGCCGAGGGAGGCAATGGGTGTTTTGAGAAGTGACACAGAACTTGATGTGATCATGTGCCTGGAGCCGGTCTTCCCTTCAGAATTCCTTTGTAAGATTGGGGCCCCCAAACCTCCACACTTCTGATTCATAGACTATAAATTCAAGACCTCCTGCGACCCGTTCAGGTTCAACAAGAATGTCTTACAGGACTCAGGGAAGTGCTATACACAGAACTATGATTTTTCTACAGCAAGTGCATACCACTGGAATCAGTCAGCAGGAGAATCCCAGAGGGCAGGGTCTGGGAAGATCCCGGATACAAAGCTTCCTGGTCCTATCCCATGGGGTTGGGACATGCCACTTTCTGGACATGCTAATTACCGGCACATTGGCATGTAATGAGAGTCAGAGTGTTGCCAACCGAGAAAGCTCATAAAAGCTTCACTGTCTTGGGGTTTCACTCTGCAGGCATGATTGATGTGCGTGTGGGTCCCGAGATCCATCTCAGTCTTTAGGCCTTCTCAGACCCAGCGGCCGGGCTGACAGCATTTGGCAAAGCCCATGCCTGTCATTACATGATTGGTCTTTCCGGGACAGTCTCCTGCAGTCACTGTAGTATAAACTTTCCAGGGGACCCACTGTGAGTCACCTTGTTAGCATAAACCACGAGGCCCTATGACCTGGGAAACTCCCAAGCCTTGGAGAAACCAGGGTTAAAGGCCAGCCAAAGTCGTATTACATAACTTCCTCCCCCTGACTGAATCTCTGCTTCAAGCTCCAGCTCCTCCAGGACCCCTGTGACCTCTGACCTTGCTCTTCAGCCAACCCCTCCATCCCTGGATGCATGGGGAACTTGGTAGCAGTCACAAAAATACCAGGCACAGCAAAGATGTCAGCGTGGATGGGGAGGGCCTCAGATGCATCCATACATAGGAGCGAGGGCAGCGTGGACATTTCTCCATTACTTCTCTAGCCCCTTTGATTTGACCTCACAAACCTTCTCCACTCACTCGGAGAATGTCCAAGAGGCAGGCTGGAGAAGCTAGGAGCACAGCTTGGAAAAGCCAGAGTCCAGGAGGCGAATGCTGCCTCAGAGCCCCTGCCCACAGGGTTACTGCTCCATCTGGTGGAGGAGGGGGCCCCCTGGCTGGACCCTCAGGACTTCTAGCTCGACCCCCACTGTTCAGATTAGAATCTGCAGTGCATCGCATGTGAGCTGTCTGGCCCTGGGCAAGCCCCTTCTTCTTCTGTGTGCCACTTTCCACCCTCACGGAATGTAAATAGTGGTGTTCTGTCACGTTTCCTGAGGCTGTCATCTCAAGTGAACACACACTTGACGGTTTAAAACCACAGAGATTCTCCATCCTTCTGGAATTTACCGTGTGGGTATAGGCAGGCCTTGCTCCCTCTACAGACCCCAAGGGAGCATTTTCCTGACGAGTCCTGGCAGCTCCTGGCACTGGTGATCGCTGGCTTGTGGCTGCATCACTTCGGTCTCTGGGCTCCATGTCCACGCTGCCCTCACTCCTATGTATGGATGCATCTGAGCCCCTCCCCATCCACGCTGACATCTTTGCCGTGCCTGGTATTTTTGTGACTGCTACCTAGGTTCCCCATGCATCCAGGGATGGAGGGGTTGGCTGAAGAGCAAGGCCAGAGGTCACAGGGGTCCTGGAGGAGCTGGAGCTTGAAGCCGGGATTCAGGCAGGTGTAAAGGGAGCTGTATATACTCACATTCATTGCTGGTGGACATGCAAAACCACTGCTTTGCAAGATAGTCTGGCACTTTCTTGAAAAAGGGAGTGTATTTTATCTGAATGAGTCTAAAACCTTGCATATAGACATTTATAGCAGTTCTATTCATGAATGCCAAACTCAGAAGCAACCAGGATGCTTAGCCGGTGAATGGATATATAAACTGCTAGATTCAGAGTAGTATCCAATGATAAAGAGAGAAATGCTCAAGACAAAAGACCCAGAGCTACGTGTTTTAAATATGTAGCTTTTCCAAAGCCATTTGGAAAAGGCTACATCTTACAGGAGTCTGACTCTGACATTTTGGGTACAGTAAAAAGGTGAGTGATCGCTTAGGGTAGGGCGTAAAGGAGAGATGGGAAGTCCACACAAAGGACTTTGGGGTTGTGGAAATAATGTGACATTACAGTGGTAGATACACGTGAGTACACATCTGTCCAAGCTTAGAGAATGTACAGCATTCTGAAGTCAGCCATGGAGGCTGCGAGACATGGACCTGCCGATGCTGGTCGTCTGTGGTGACTGCTGTGGAGATGTTGGATGTGGGCTGTGTCTGTATGGGGCCAGGAGTGAGTGTGAGCAGGGCTGTGTCTGTATGGGGCCAGAGGTGAGCGTGGGCAGAACTGTGTCTGTATGGGGCCAGGAGTGAGTGTGAGCAGGGCTGTGTCTGTATGGGGCCAGGAGTGAGGAGTGTGAGCAGGGCTGTGTCTGTATGGGGCCAGGAGTGAGTGTGAGCAAGGCTGTGTCTGTATGGGGCCAGAGGTGAGTGTGAGCAGGGCTGTGTCTGTATGGGGCCAGAGGTGAGTGTGAGCAAGGCTGTGTCTGTATGGGGCCAGAGGTAAGTGTGAGCAAGGCTGTGTCTGTATGGGGCCAGAGGTGAGTGTGAGCAGGGCTGTGTCTGTATGGTGGCTCTAATTTTTCTCAGTTCTGCTGTGAACCACAAAGCACTCTAAAACATAAACTGTCACCAAAATTTTAACCATAGACCAAAGAAAGGGTGGAAGCGTGGTGGGTGGGGATATCAAGAGGCAGGCGTATCAAGGCTTGTTATTGGCACAGGTTGGCACCCAGATTGGCTGTGAGGCCGGGATCTTGCTGTGACTAGAAAAGCCGGTTGGGAATACTGCAAATACACGTTGCCTCAGTTAACCTGAATGTAAAGATGTTTATTTCCCACGGAGTGGTATACTTGGGGTGATGTTGAGCACAGCTGTAGTAGGGATCTTTTTAATTAGACAGATGTGCGGTACATGTTTGCATGCTTGTGATCGACCCCCATAATAAGGCACGTTCCTCTCTGGGCTTCTTGGTGCACAAATCCCAATGAATGGCATCAGATGCTCATGTTGTTGAGCAGATTCCTCCCTCCCTCCCTCCCCCTCCCTCCCTCCCTCCTCCCTCCCTCCCCTCCCCCTCCCTCCCCCTCCCTCTCCTTCCCTCCCCCCTCCCCCTCCCCTCCCCTCCCTCTCTATCCCTCTCAGCTCTTTGAGCTTGGGAGCAGGACCCATGGCACACCTTAGGGGGATCAGGTTTGAACATTTGGAAGAAACTGTTAGCAGGCAGTGCTAGCCAGTGCCTCGGGGGGTGGGATCTCGCGACAGTTCAGCCCTACACTGCCGCATCGGTTGGCCTCAGGTGCGCTAATGAGAGTAGAGCGTCCCCCGCTTCTCCCAAGGTCCTGTCTGGTAGTTTGAAGGTACCTTGCTCTCTTGTCCAGTCCCAGTCATGTGACTCACACAGCCAGACTGGGGTCACGTGATTCTTCATTTTACTTTGTGAAGTGCTTTTTTGAAGAAGATGGGGACATTTGTCTGTTTGTCCCTTCACGGTGCAGGTTCTTGGAGTTGGTTATTTTTGGTGATGATAAGATGGGGGGGCGGCTGTGAAGCCCTGAGCAGCGCGGAATCATTCTTGGGAGGAAGCAGAAGCTAGGAGACTCAGATGAACCAGGAAGGCCCTGAAGCCCCTGGGTAGGACACATGTTTTCACTCCTTTCCTGGCCACCTTGAAGCGAGCATCTTTGGGTACCACATGCTCCTGCTGTGATGTACTGCCCCATCACAGGCCAAAATCAACCGAGACAACCAACCGTGTACTAAAACCTCTGGAGAGCATGTGAGGATCCTGGGAGTGGGGGTGTAGAGGGGTACAGGGCTGGGGACATCAGGTGGGAGGGAAATGGAGCTCATTTATTTCAACACACACCAGGAGGAAGCCTCCTAGAAACGGGAGAATATTGGGATTTGTTTTATTTGTTTGCTTTGAGACAGGGTAGCTCAGGCTGGACTTGAACTAGCTACGTCCAAGATGACCTTGAATTTCAGATCCTTCTGCCACCGTCTCCCGCATGCTGGGACTATCGGCATGCTCTCCCACAACCCTCAACAGCTGAGTTTTGAGAAGGGTTTGGGAAGATGTCAGCTTGGTAGACATCTCATGTGTGTGTTTAATGTGGTTTGGGCATGGACACAGTCCACGGAGGCTGAGCGGTGACCCACTCTGAGATAGCACAGCCACACCCACTGTCCCCTCCACACACTGGAAGATTCCACTGATGTCTGTGCTGAGTGAGGGAGGGCCACGCTACAGTGGGTGCCTGAAGAGTGAGGAGAGCCAGAAGGCATCAGGGGTGCTGGGCTCTCCTGGTCAGGCCACCTGGAACTTGGTGATGAGGGAGGCCCTGGCTAACTTGGGGGATTTTGTTTGGTTAGTGTGTTGCTTACTGGTGGGCAGATGAGGTCAGAGCCAACTAACCGGCGTGCCAGAGGAGAAGCCGGTGTTAGTGGTCTGCCTCAGCTCTTCCCTGACAGCATCTGGTCACTGACCAGCTAGAAAACAAACATCTGCATGTGAGTTCCTCATTTCACACCTCTTCCCGAATGTACCTCCTGCACGTTCCAGGCTGGGAACCACCTTGCGGGGAAAACTACTGTTCAGCCTCCGACACGATTGTTCTACTCCATACCACAGACGGATAAGGGGGTTTGACGTTGAAATCAATAAAAACTAAGGACTTGCGGAGAGTTCATTCACGTGTTGGCAAATCTGTGTCTTCTGTGTGCCCGGAGTGCGCTGCGTGTAGGACGGGACTAAATGCAAGGTCTGACCTTCTGGCACTTACCCGTATTGGAGAAAACCGCTGTTTAAAGTGGTGAACTATGGTGGCCTCTCCAGTGTTTTCCCGGAGTAAGAAGCTTAAGTGTGGGTTACGGGAAGGATGTGCCTCCCAGGGGGTCGGCGTGGCTGTTTTGTGGGTCAAAGTGACAGGTTTGCAGATGACGTGGACATGGGATTTTAGAGACAGCTGGGATGACTCTGAGGGGTTTCCAAAACCTGGGCAACTGGAAACACGTGACATCTGTTTACCAAGAGGGAGGAGCGGAGAAGAGGCCATGTGAAGGGCAGGGTTTCAAAGGAGAGAAAGCGACTGTGTGGGGCATTTTAAAATTCGAGCTCCTTGTCAAATGCACAGGAGTAGGAATGTGGAATAAGCAGTCGGTTGTGTGAGTCAGGTGTCTTTTTTTAAAAAAATAAATTATGTCCATTACAGGAAATTACATGTAAACGTGTTGAACGTTTTTAAGCTGAACTTAAAATAACTTCTCAGCATACTGTGTTTTCCTCAGTAGTTTAGAGGAAGAGGTGGTATGCTGAGAAGTTCTGTTTTCAGTGCATGAGAGGTAAAACATGATTGAGTTCTGTTAACAAAACCTCGTTCCTCCCCAGTGACATGAGTGTGTTGCCCACACTGGAAGGACCTTAGCTGTTCCTTGGTTATGCTTTTGTGAGACTGGAACCCGAACCTCAAATGGCACCTTTTCTTCACTGGAGCCATTTTGGAGAAGAGCTCAAAGGGAATGGCAGGCACATACTAATCCCACTCGTGGGGTGTGGAGAGCAATGGAGGCCTCCTCAGACATTTCCCCAGAAACACAGGAGCCAAGGAATCCAATGAGGAGCAAAAGGCTTCAGGGTTGCGTTAGGATTTAAGGGAGCCAAGGTCGGGAGTTAGGGTTTGGGGCTGTGTAAGTTTCTGTTACTGGAACAAATGACTGGAGGTAACCGGCGTGCAAAGAGAAGGGGCTTAATTCAGATCACAGTTTGGAGGTTTCATTCGGCGGCTGATTGGTGCCCATGCTCTGGGTCTGTGATGGCTCAGTCCATGCTGTTAGCAGAGAAGAGAGAGGAGACCCATTGATTCACGGCTGGAGTGGGAGATGGAGACCAAGGGGTTAGACTTCTGATGACCCCTACAAGAGCACACTACCAGTGATCCAACTTCCTCCCCTCACAGTTTCTGCTCCTCCCCCTGGCTCCTCCCCCCACCCGGGTGCTACACCTGGGGACTGGGTTCTTAAGGTATTTAGATCCAAATGATAGCTGCAGATAGTTTTCAGAGATGTGATGCATGGTTATTCTGAACCTCGCTTCCTTTCTGCTTCGTTGTTTCCAGGTGGATAAGGTTTGGGCTGGGGGTATGAGGTCTCTGTCGTCCATTGTTCAGTGTGTCAGCTGTCTCTCCGCCCATCATAGGGTATGTGTGTGTGTCAGTGTGTGTGAGAGTGTGTGTGTCAGTGTGTGTGAATGTGTCTGTGTGTGTGTGAGAGAGTGTGTCAGTGTGTGTGTGAGAGTGTGTGTGTGAGAATGTGTGTGTGTGTGAGAGAGAGAGTGTCAGTGTGTGTGAGAGAGTGTGTGTATGCACACGCGCACACACATGTGTCACAGCGTGTGTGTCGAGGACAGCTTTGTGACATCAGTTCTTCCCACCTTTTGTGGGTTCTGGGGATGAAATGTAGTTGTTAGACTTCAAGTGCTTTATCCTCTGAGCCATCTCTTTGGCCCAGAAATATCTTTTCATTTTTATTTTTGAGCATGCTTCCCTGTAGCCCAAATTTAGCCTCATATTTATTGAATTCCATACCTCTTGCCTCTCCCTCCCAAGTGCTGGGATTAGAGGCATGTGCCCTCACCATCACCCTTCGCCCCTCTAATCTATGAAACTAATTTTAGGAGACTCAGACATGTGCCTTTAAGTGCGCTGCAGTGCAAGTGTGGTGTCCTAGGTGTCTTCATCCCTCTTTCCTGTGCAAATTCTTACCTAGCTTGTGGCTCCGATCACTCCTCACCTTTACAGGTGTGAACACGGATGCCGCATCGCCAGGTTCAGTAACATAGTCCATCTCCGCTACCAGATCTGCTTTTTCAAATGTTTATTTCCAGGGAGGAGAACCTTTCTTTTTAGTAGATTGTAACTGTTGGGTTTACTAGGCTTAGCTTCTGAAGGAAGTAAGAAGTATCCAGCTGATTCACCAGAGAGAGAACAGTATTGATTCAACAGCTATCAAGTGTCTATAGCCGTCCAATCCTAAAGCAGCGGTCCACGCATCAGTCGCTGTCCGGTAATGAAATAATGTTTTAGTTCCATCACAGTTAGATGCAGGACAGGAAGGGGAAGGAAAGAAATGGAGACGGCCCTCGGGGCATGAAGGAGGAAAAAGAGAGTGGAAAAGAGAGAATTATTTACCAGCTCTCGGAGGTCCGCGTTTGTTTCTTCCGCCTGTATGAACGGTAAATGTGACGTTCGTGGACACTGAGTGCTTGAGTCCAGGTGAGGAGATACAGAAGGCCAAACAACACTAAATAAAGCGTCCACACCCTTCGGTAAACACCTTTATTGCAGAGACCCTCCTGCCCTCTGGAAGCGATGCTGAGGGCTGTGGGGATGGAGGGGAGACTCACCCAGACGGCTCCTATCTATCTCGGAGCTAATGGCTTCCTGTGTTTGGACTTCAGCATGCTGTGTTAGATTGACTTTCCCGTGAGTCACACTTTGGGCCATTGCGTGAGATGATCTGACCATCTGTCTCCTACAAGGTTTCATCCTGTTCAGTAGCTGTTGATTGTGTGCCCCCCGCCCCTCCACCGGCAGTGTGTTATCAGCAGGGGTTGTGAGCACTGAGGAGTTATAGTCCGAGTCAGACAAGGATGAAGGGAGGCTGTGCTAACAGCTGTGGGCACAGGAGGGAGGGACCCTTGGGAGCACAGAAGTCAGGAATGGCTCATTTGACAGTGGCCCGGGATTGCTGACTAGATTCCCGCAGGGATAAATTAGGGAGAAGGCACCAGTTGACCTGGATCTCCATGTCTAATCGTCCATTGCTTAACCACAGAGACGTGTTCTGAGAAGTTGTCACCAAGCGGTTTTGTCACTTGGCTAACCTTGTGTGTGCCTACGCAAGTTAAGATGGCTAGCGATGTCACTTGGCCTAATAGTGTCTTGGGGATTACCATAGTAGAATCGGTTATCGTTTATCAGAATGTCATTGTGTGACATGTGACCATATATAATTTATTACACAGATGACCCAAGATAGTTTCATATCACAGTGTGCTTGCCCGACAGCAAATTTAACCATGTGTCTCAGCCTGGGTTTTTGAGATTTGGGTAGTTCGAGATCCTGGGAGAAACAATTTGTGGCATCTTCTAAACGAAACTTTGAGTCTTTTGAGTTCACGTTTCTTAATTTAACAGTACATCCTGCAAATAGAGGCTTTTCTCTGTCCCTTCCCATCCTGCACCTGTTTCCAAATAATCACTCAGAGGCTTATATTAATTATAAACGTTTGGCTGATAGCTCAGGCTTATTACTAACTAGCTCTTATAACTTAACCCATTTCTGTTAATCTGTGTATTGCCACATGGCCCTAGCATTACCAATCTGCTGGCATCTTGCTCCTTGGGCAGCTGGCTCCCGTCTTCTTGACTCCACCCTTCTTTCTCCCTGTATTCAGTTTGGCTTTCCCACCTAGCTGTATTCTGCCCTGCCATAGGCCAAAGCAGCTTTATTCATCAACCAATAAAAGCAACATGTATTCGCAGTGTACAGAAGGACACCCCACATCGACATCCCTCTTTATAATGTTCCTACTTATGATACAAGTGCAGTTCACTGCTCGGTCTCATCAAACACTTTTTTGTTTGTCTAGTTGTTTTGGTTTTTCGAGACAGGGTTTCTCTGTGTAGCTTTGGTGCCTGTCCTGGAGCTCACTCTGTAGTCCAGGCTGGCCTCGAACTCACAGAGATCCGCCTGGCTCTGCCTCCCGAGTGCTGGGACTAAAGGCGTGTGCCACCACTGCCCGGGTCATCAAACACTGTTGTCAATGCTGCTTTCCTGCTTCCGTCCTTGTTCTCCGAGGGGCTGGTTCTGGGTTTGAACTCGGGGCCTGTACATGCTGAGCAGTTATTTGACCACTTCTCTATACCCCTCCACCCTTCCTTAACTATTCCGTTTCTTCTCCAGTCTTCTTTTACCTGCTGATTCGAAACAAAATAAAACAAAACCCACCACAAACCGTGACGAGTCTTTTTAAGCCTGAAAAAAAAATGCTAATGAATTCCACTTAGAAGTAATAACAGGAAAATACCGGATGTTCTCCTGGAAGGAAGGGGTCAGGCGTGTGGGCGGCATTTCAGACATGTCTAGGAAGCCCACCTACATCGAGCCAGGGCAGGCAAGCTGACAAGTGTTCTGAAAACTAACTGGGGAGGGTGTGAGAAAGAGGTGAGCTGATTGGTTCTCCTTCTCAGTGTGTCATTCAGGATCGCTGGGGTGGACAAGGCAGGGCATTGGAGCTTTCTAGAACCCCAGGTTTATCTCTGGGAGCCCTTGGAGTGTATGCCACAGTCTTGGGGAGCTCCCAGTCAAAGGTCTGTGCCTTTGGAGTGTCCTGAGCCAGTTGTGTGGAAGTTGACTTCACACCTTGCTCCCCGGAGCTGCTGAGGACTTACTCATTACTGCAGAAACCCTGAGCAGCGGCTTCTCAAGGGGAGGGCTTCCCAGAGTACACAGTCCCCTCCAAAACAGGCCCACTCAAGAGGCCATGTGGCCAGAGAGCCAAGATGAAAGATGTTTTCCTGATTCAATAATTCCATTTATCAAAGCTTTCTAGAAGGACCCACATTTAATTGCCCAAGAGGGACAGGTACATATATCCTCCGCCTCCTAATGCTTTCCCACAAAGCTGGCAGATTGTTCCTGTGGGTGGGGGGCCGTGGAGGACTGAAACAGTCGTGATGTGGAAGCTACTGTGCCTAGCTCCCCCAGATGCATGGGTAGATCACAATAGTGGCAGACACTTGTCTTTTGGAACTTTGTATTGTTCATAGCCACCCCACACCCCAGTGGATCCGCTCAGCATCTCCAGGGGTCCTTTCTTTTGTCCAAGACTGAGGGGGAAGGGGAGAAGAGAGAGGAGAGACAGACAGGGGAGAACCCGAGAGCACAGGCTGGTTAGCAGTCATACAGCCAGGAACAGCCATGTCGAGACGCTAAGGCTGGAGGGTTTTCAGCTGAAGCACATTCAGGCTTCTCACTAGAGAGTGCTTCCCAGGGCGCTGCCGCCAGCCAGCTCTAGTGCCAGGAATTGAGTTTAGAATATAAACTATAGAAGTTTTACAGCTATAGAATAAAGGGCCAAGCAGGTTTCCATATCTGTGAGTGGTGAATCTCACTGATTGGTATATATGTTAGGGAAGATGATTGAGACCTAGAGGTATAATAATGATAGGTCATGGAGGAACTGAGCTCCTAGAAGTAGAGGGGCCTGACAGAGGCCAGGGGAGGGGCCTGACAGAGGCCAGGGGAGGGGCCTGACAGAGGCCAGGGGAGGGGCCTGACAGAGGCCAGGGGAGGGGCTGACAGAGGCCAGGGGAGGGGCCTGACAGAGGCCAGGGGAGGGGCCTGACAGAGGCCAGGGGAGGGGCCTGACAGAGGCCAGGGGAGGGGCCTGACAGAGGCCAGGGGAGGGGCCTGACAGAGGCCAGGGGAGGGGCCTGACAGAGGCCAGGGGAGGGGCCTGAGTCCCCAGTACTGGCGCTGGACAAGACTCTTATCTCCTAGCTTCTAGAGTGAGATTCCTTGGAGGAACCAAGCGACCCCAGTTGGCAAAGCTTAGTGCTCAGTCTCTATGATTGCATGCCTGCAGACCTGTAGAGTCAAAAATATTCTTGGAGCGTCGCCTACCCCCCAACTTTTTTGCCTAAACTATTCTAGAGTGATCAATCAATCAATAAGAGGAGCATGCTCTCTCCGTCAGGAGGTTGTTGTCTGGCCTTGGAAATGTCTTTATCCTGCACCATCAAAAGAATCATGTGCACCCTTGAGTTATCTCTGCATGTTATTATTTAAATGATTCTTACTGGGTGGATACTACTTTGATTTTATTAGTAAAAAGAATAAAAATATTTAAATGAGTTTTTGTTGGAGGCGGGGAGTCCTGCTTAGTTACTTCTCCTTAAAAAAAGTTACTTTGTAGAAAGATAATTAGAAGTTATATTAATACCCCGTGTTCTAGTTTTCTTTCTGTGGCTGTGATAAAATGCTCTGGGGAAAAAAAGGAAAGACAACTTAGAGGAGGAAAGGGTTATTTGTCTTACACTTGCAGGTCACCATGGCGCCTCGCTGAGGGGAGTCAGGGCAGGACTCAGGAGGAGTGTGCAGGTGAAACCGTGGAGGAATGCAGCTTGCTCACAGGCTCGCGTTTAGCCAGCTTCTTATACAGCCCTGACCACCCATTCAAGGACGGCACTTCCCACGGTGGGCTGGACCCCCCTACATGAATCATCAGTCAGGATAGTCCGCTCTGCTCACAGACGCGCTCACGGTCCAGTCTGCTTTGGGCCATCCTTCATCTGAGGCTCCCTTCTCAACGTCCCTACAGCGTGACAAGCTGGCAGTTCAAGCTAACTAGGATGCCCCATTTCCCGTTGTGTTTTCATGCATTAGTTCTTAGCGCCTCCTGGTAATTTTCTTCTCCTTTTGTGGGGACCAGGGTGTTCTGAGGATTTCGGGCCCAGTGCATGCTAGGCAAGCGTTCTACTACTGAACTACGCCCCCACCACTGGTGATTTTCCACTGTATTGTATTGTCTGTGCAAGAGCTTCCCTCTTACATCTGAGCAAGGACCCTGGATTCTTCCATTGCTCGGTGGTTATAATTCACTACCAGTCTTACGGATTTGGATTCCCAAGCCCTCCCAGATTTGTCCAGTGGGGCTCCTCTGTCTAGCTTTTCTGTCCTTTGACTTATCTTCATGATTCCTTGAGCGTCTCCTTATTTTGCAGTACAAGAAGATGCTCACAGTCGTCTATTACCTTTTCTGTCCCTTGTAATCAGCTGTTTTTTTTTTAAGGAGCTATTGTTCTTTCTAAGGGAGAATGCTACTAAGAAATAAAGATCTCTGTCTGGATGTCTGAATGCTCTCCTTGACTGGGGTGTCACTGCCTTCAGGGCCTCCCAGTGTGTAGGAGCAGAGGTGCAAGCATGTGTGTGTGTGTGTGTGTGTGTGTGTGTGCATGTCTGTGCTTTGTGTGTGGGCATGTGCATGTGTGTGCATGTGTGTGTGCATGTGTGTGCATGTGTGTGCTTTGTGTGTGGGCATGTGCATGTGTGTGCATGTGTGTGTGCATGTGTGTGCATGTGTGTGCTTTGTGTGTGTGCGTGTGCATGTGTGTGCATGTCTGTGTGTGTGTGTGTGTGTGTGTGTGTGTGTGTGTGTGTTGCAAATAAGTACAGATTTAACTTTTCTCTGCCTTTGTCTATTTAAAATCTGGAGGTTGACAAAATGCACAGAGGTGGGAATCGACTTAAACACAATCGTGCAGTTCTGAGTGTGTCCTCTCTTTCAATCTTCAACAGTTGGCTCAACCCCTTGTTTAAAACTGGTCACAAGCGGAGACTGGAGGAAGATGACATGTTCTCAGTGCTTCCCGAAGATCGCTCAAAGCACCTTGGAGAGGAGCTGCAAGGGTAAGCGGAAGCAGTGAGAGAAGGTGCGGAGAGGGCTTGGCCTCCCTGGGTCCCAGCAGGCCTTGCTGGGGTGCCGTTCTCCCCACATTGCACACTTGCCCTCAGGTTGTCCTGGCCTGGCCTGACTTAGTTATCTGGGGAAAGAAGCCTGCTCCACAGGCCCTCCATGCCTGAGATCTGCCCCTGGGGGAGGTTTCCCCAGCACGGTGCCTGCCTTCTCTGGCTGCCAAGGTTGCCCTAATCCAGCAAAGCGCGGCAGAGCCTGAGATGCTCCCCCACGAGGCCCATTTTTTTCTGGTGCAGCAAAGTCTGCCTCACGCGTCTTCCTGGGTCCCTCGGGACAGTTAGCCAGTGTTTGTGTGCAGAGTCCTCCGAATAACCCTGTCGTAAACATGCATCTGCCCTGCCCCCACCCTGCCTCATGTAACGGCCCTGCATGCTGTTTTGACTCAGCTCTTGTCTCCTTGTAGGTATTGGGATAAAGAAGTTTTGAGAGCCAAGAAGGATGCACGGAAGCCTTCCTTAACCAAGGCGATCATAAAGTGTTACTGGAAATCTTACCTGCTTTTGGGGATTTTTACGTTAATTGAGGTAAATGTTTGTTCTATCCCGGCAACTGTTTGAGTGGGTGGGTGTATGAGGAGGAGACATGCTGACTGTTGATCATTGTTGAGATGAGTGGGAACCAGCAGGGAGAAGAGGCCAGATGAGCTTTGAAAGTGTGTTGAGCTCAGGGAAGAAGCATGGCCAAGTTCATTAGCCATGTGTCTTTGCAGTGGGTGATGCTTAAGTGCTGGAAGCCGATGGACATTGCTGTTTCTTCTAAGTAATTAAAATCCAGTGCTGCGACTCAGCAGTGAAGAGCACTTACTGTTCTTGCAGAGATCTGGGATTCAGTTCCCAGCACTCACATGGTAGCTCACAACCATTTCTAAGTCCAGTTCAAAGGGATCTACGCCGTCTTCTCACTTCCATGGGCTCCAGCATATCTACAGTGCACATACATTATACTTAGGTACACACACATACATACAAAATAAATACATTTTTAAAAATGTCTAAAATCCAGTGTCATAGGAAGCTGGCAATGTTCTCCTATAGCACACTGTGAATGCTGGTACTTAGTCAATGTGGTAAATGCACAGTGATCTTTGATCACTCCTGAGGAGACATGTCCTGTGGTTTGGAGGAAGTGCATTTGGATCAGAGCCCAGAATAACCAGTGCCTAACGAGTAATTGTTAACTTCACCGTGCCAAATCCGATAAATGCTTTCCTGGGAAGGTATTGTCAACTTTCCCCTCCCAGGTAAATAAGACCTGGTGCCATGTGCCTGGGCTAGCTGTGGTGCCCCAGAGGCCAGGACTCACTGGAGCCCAGGAGTTACTCACCCTGTTCCCAGTGGCTGGACACTGAGAGCTATACCCGCTCTGGGCTGTGGTCCAGCTTGAACTCTGGTGACCTCCTGTGCCGCTCACCCTGGGCTTCTCTTCTTGCTGTGGAATAGGTTGCTGGTCTACAGTTGAGTTCTGGTAGCCTGGGATTGCAGAGTGCATACAAGTGGTGTTCACTGACTGACCAAAGATGGAAAGCCGTGAGACCCTTCAGGGTTGTCCAGTAGATCGTCTTCTCCTGGGGACAATGCCTATGCTTGCCAGTGGCTTGCTGCAGGGGATCCTGGAAATTTGACAGTGTGGCTCGTCCCTTTGGTGGTGTGTTTAAGAGAAAAGCATTATTTGTATTTTTATTTATGTATATGTGTGTTTATGCCACAAGTGTTGGGATGTCGGACGAGGCCAGGAGAAGAGGTCTGATCCCTTAGAGCTGGAGTTACAAGGCCCTTATGAGCCTCCTGACCTGGATCCTGGCAGTTCAGTAATAAAAGAAAGTTCTTGAACAATGCTGCCTACCGGGAACCATGTATGAGTCCTTTAGACATGATGTTAATTTTATTCCTTTTAGGACTTTGTTGAAGGGGGAGGTATTCTTATTATCAGCAAGCCCCCCAAGTTCTGAGTTGTCAGTATGTGTGCCCAGGGACACCCCAAAACATAAATGGCAGAGCTGAGTTTCTGTTTCAGGTGCTCTGAGATGAGCCCAGACCCCTAGGCTGGGGCTGGTCAAAGGTCATGAACTTTGTCCTTAGCATCCCATGTGTCTGTTGGTTGACCTCAGCCAGGGCATGATGGTGCCAAGACGGCCTTGGAGCAGGGGTGGCACATGAGTGCGTCAGTTAGGATGCGGTCCAAGTTATAGGATCTCCTGGGGCCAGAAAGTCACATGCAGTACTAGAAAGTGGCTGTCACTGGCTGGTCGGCGTGTCCCAGTGTGTCCAGATGTACCTGCAGTCGTGTGTCTGAGGTTGGGCTGCCTCGCACACCCACGCTCTGGATCCTCTGTTAGGGCACCGCTTTCCCTGTTAGAACTCTTACACTGCACTGTGTTTAGGTCACTGCTTTGGTTTATGGTCTAATACTGGATGTGACTGCTTAATTCCCTTGATGGACACAGTGACCAGTGTTGAAGGCTCACATTGATTTTGTATCTCTGCTATGAAATCTGGGGAGCTATGCGTCATTTGTGTTCGGTTATGAAAACTTTGGGGATTCATTACCCCCCACCCCCCACCCACCACCCCCCACCCCCGGTCAGCCAAAAGAAGCATGCATTCCAATACAAATACTTTTGTTCCACAGATTGGCTCATTGATGCTGATGAAAAAGTCAGAAATAATTTCTTATGGGGAAGCGAGTAAGGATCCCGCTACGCTTCAAAATTCCTGTCCCGGTGGGTGTGGTGCACATGCCTGTGACTCTAATAGGTGGGAGCTTGAGCAATGAGAGAGAGTTGAGGTCAGCCTGGACTAGTGAAACCCGGTCTCAAAAACCAAGAAGAAAGAGCCTTCAAATGATGTTTATGATTTTATTTGCGCTCCTTTACTCATGGCCGCGATCCAGTACCTGACAAGAGGTAGTGCTTGCTGCGGCTTGCAGTTTGAGGGAGCACGCAGCCCATCACGGTGGGAGAGTGTGTGGGCTGGAACGGGGCGGTTGGCCACACTGCATCCACTCAGGAAGCAGAGTGATGTGTGCCAGTGTTCCGCCCTTCTCCTTACTCAGCCCATGGACCCTAGTCCATGGATTGTTGTCACCCACGTTCGGGGCGGGTCTTCCCACCGCAGTTGACCAAGGCTAGGAATCCCTCACAAGCATGCCGAGAAGTTCATGTCCTGGGTAATTCTGTGTCCTGTAGGGCTGACAGTTACTGTTAACCATCGCGGGTTTCCACCCTTGCGGCTAGCTCCCGAGCCAGATGGGGTGAATGTTCATTTAATAGTTGATTTTACGAATGGATTTCTCACTTTGTGATGTCTGCTCTGTGTTGGTCATTGGTCTCTGAGTTTCATACAGTAGAAGGATGAACTCGGTGTGGCATTTTGTACAAAACAGATGTATTTCTTTGGTGACTCAGAAGCACGTGGAACTCCTCTAGGAACACAACACCTGGGTCGACCCCTAACCTGTGCGACCCACCCACACCAGCAGGGCCTCCCCTCACTGTTAATGGGGGCGCCAGCAGGGGAGAGGCAGCACTGATGCTGGTTGCAGGAAGAGCCTCGTGTTATGATTTCTAAGTAGTGCCCCACCTTGTCTTGTGAGGACTGAGGACTGATTGTAAGGTCTGGAGAAACAAGTATGACAGCGACTGTGAAAACACACTCCTGCAGACCAGTGAAAGCCAGCTCAAAGCAGACAATGGGTTCCCAGCATGTCTGCCCCCCGTGTGCACCCCTAGGGAAATGCCATGGGGATAGAAAGGCGTTTCCACCCATCCGGAGCCTTCACAGTGAAGAACATTGTGGGGGGGTCTGCACAGGCCCCCCCCTTGTACCGTTCCAAGCCTGGGTTTTGAGGTATGAGGTTTCTTTCTTGTCTGTGGGAGACTGAAGCTGGGAACATCAAGGGATCCCCAGTGTTCTCTCCTAGTGTGCTGCCTGCCATGGGCAAGGCCTGGCGGGGTCGGCGAAGTCTTGTTCTCTTGACCTTGGGGAGGAAGGGCCACTATGGCATGCTGGCCTCACCTGCTGACTTGGCCTGTGGCCAAGACGTTTTTTTTCTAAGGTTTACTTTTACTTTTTGTGTGAGTATTTGGTGTGTGTGTGTGTGTGTGTGTGTGTGTGTGTGTGTGTGTACATACCCATTTATGTGCACCACATGCATGTAGTGCCCACAGAGGCCAGAAGAGGGCATTGGGTCCTCTGGAGATGGTGATGAGGACTGTTGTGAATGTGGTCAAGGCTTTTGCTTGATTGTCTGTGGTACAGGTGGAGGCTGCCGTCTGAGGTAACCCAAGGCCAGACAGAGGTCAGCAGTCAGTTCCATGGTGACACCTTCTGTGCCTTTACTCAGGGCTGATCCCTGGGAGGTGCCCTGGCCCTTTGCATTTCCCAGCTCTCTCCTAAGTGCTCCTCAGCTTCAGCTCATCCTGGGAGGCCGAGGAGCAGATGGGGAAGATGACCCAGGCAGGGACAGGAAGAGCAAGCCTTGAATAAAGCAGGTGTGGTCGGCTGTGTGTGTCCTGTGGGTTCCTGGGCAGTCTGCATTAGCTTATCTGTGTTGACAGTGATGACCCTCAGTGAGAGACAAGGGAAAATGCTTTTAAATATTTTCTTTAAAAAGTCAGAGGATCAGTTGCTTCTCTGGAAAAGGATTGTATTCGTAACAGTAGGAAACAAAGATCAGCAACTAAAACACTGTCCTCAAATGGGGTTCTTCACGCAACTTCCAGGGAAGCTCGGCTTTCCTAAAGAACTCTGGTCAAGACTCTTACTCCCCAGTGGTCGTCTGGAAGCCGTGGGGTTTCGAAGGCCGTTTGTGAAAGCTGATGTCTTAGCCACTGATCATCGTGTTTGCTCATGCCTTTTAATTTAACTTGAATTTTTAACGTTTTGTGCCGAGGATGGAACCTCAGAGCTTTGAGCGTGCCTGGCTCTTCCTCTAGCACTCAGCCCTGAGAGCTGAGGAAAGCGATCACAACTGACACCTACTGTGGGTGGTCATCTCCAGGACACTCTGAGGTGGATAGGGCAGGCTACCTCAGCTGCAGACGGGGGCTCAGAAGAGGTCGTAATCACGACACACAGGGGACTTGTAAGTGGCAGACCTGGCTTTTAAAGCAAAATGTGTGGTTTTCAGGTGTTGCCCCCCCACATTCCCCTGTGCAGACTCCTTGGAGGGACAAGAGGAGGAAGAAAGTTTGTATGTCCCCGCTCTGTGGTACTTCTTGCTCAGCTGTTTGCCACCAGGGCCAAGTTTGGGGGGGGGACATTTTCTTTCATGGAGTTTTAAGAACATTCTAGAAACACAAAAATAGGCCAGAATCAGAAGCCCCTGTTGGCCTCTAAGCCATACTTCAGTGATTTATCAACTCACGGCGACACTTGGGTCATCCGTAACCCTGCCCTGCTCACTCCATTTTGAAGCTGTTCCCACGTATCACATCATTAATCTGAGAATGCCTCGATTGGTACCTTTGGGAGTTGGGTTTCCTCTGTAGAGTTGTAGTACGGTTGTTCCGAGGACACGTTAATAAAGCTTTAATCTTATCACTGCATCTCGTTTCCCTCTGTTTTTTTGACCTACATTTTATGGGTTGATTTGAGTACTGTATTGCCCATTAGGTCTTTTGGGCTCAAGTGTTCTCCCAGCCTCAGCGTCTTAGGTAGTTGGGATTTTCAGTACAGGTACCAGTGTACCTGGCATGCGTGCATGCATGCATTCACTCATTCATTCAACAGATCATTTCTGGTAATTATGTGCAATGTGTATGTGTGAGTGTGAGTGTGTACACACAAGTACAGTGCCAACAGACATCAGGAGAGGGCATAGGAGTTAGAGGTGGCTGTGAGTCTTCCAGCTTGGGTGCCGGAGCTTGAACTCAGGCCTTCTGCAAAGGCCGTCTATGCTCTTCACGGGCAGCCTGCTTCTGCAGCACTGTTTTTCTTGGTTGTCCACTGAGGTGCGTCTCGTTGATGTCGGTGGCTTTGGATTTTGTCTGTCTGTCTGTCCGTCACTTTGTCGTTGAAAACACCGAGCTGCTTGTCCCAGAGGGTCCCAGTCTGGGTTGGCCCGATGGCATTCCCTGCCTGAGCCACTGAACATGTCTCCAGCACCAGGCGGTAGAGGTGGAAGTGAGCCCGAGTCCTCCCCACTCTGCGTTGCGACTCGACTCCATCCACGTTGCTGTGCCGTCACTGCCAGAGACCTGGGCTTGCTGTTTCCCGGGTGTGATGGTAGGAGATGCTCGTGGCTAAGGGGGTGTCTGCCACATGTGAGGAGATGCTCGTGGCTAAGGGGGTGTCCGCCACATGTTAGGAGATGCTCGTGGCTAAGGAGGTGTCTGCCACATGTGAGGAGATGCTCGTGGCTAAGGGGGTGTCCGCCACATGTGAGGAGATGCTCGTGGCTAAGGGGGTGTCTGCCACATGTGAGGAGATGCTCGTGGCTAAGGGGGTGTCTGCCACATGTGAGGAGATGCTCGTGGCTAAGGGGGTGTCCGCCACATGTTAGGAGATGCTCGTGGCTAAGGGGGTGTCTGCCACATGTGAGGAGATGCTCGTGGCTAAGGGGGTGTCTGCCACATGTTAGGAGATGCTCGTGGCTAAGGAGGTGTCCGCCACATGTGAGGAGATGCTCGTGGCTAAGGGGGTGTCTGCCACATGGTGATGTGGCGGTTACTTGCCCGCTTCAGTTTGCTAGCTGTGATCTTGTTCCACAGTGGCTTCGTCTGCTCTGGGGTAGTATGCATGGAGAAACCAGGACAATTTCGTACTTCTTTTCTTCAAAAATTAGTTTTTAAGCTGTGAGTGCTCCTTTAACATTCCCCACTGGGGCTGATGAGCTTTTCGTTGGCTCGGAAAAGAGATCATCTTTAAAGAAGGCTGCTGCTCTTGTCCTCTCCACTGTTTTCCCACTCTCCTTTAAGAGGTGATTGTATTTTAGTTAAGTCCTTTTAAGTATTTATCAGTGTGTGTGTGCGCATGCGTGCATGAGTGTGTGTGTGCGCGTGTGTGTGTAGGTGTAGGTCAAAGGACAATTCTGGGGAGTCAGTTCTCTCCTTTCACCGTGGGTTCCAGGATCAAACTCAGGTCAGCATGCTTGCGTGGCCAGCACTGTTACCCAGTGAGCCGTCTCCATGGCTGGAGGTCACTTTAAAAGTCAGTTATGAATCATCTTTTCCTTTGGTGAACACACTGACTTTCCCTGCTGTGTTGAGCTGGAGTGCTTTTGTTTTGTGGTCTTGAAACGTCTAGGTTCTGGGTTCTTGTGTTCTCTTGTTCTGATGCACGATGTATGGAAGCATTCCGGATCGAAACCAACTAAGTAAGGGCTGGCAATTTCCACACAGCATCTCCAACATGCCCTACGACTCAGACACAGGGATGGGGCAGGGCAAACAATAGTGATGTTCACGTGGGCCTGGTTTCTGCCTTCAGGAGTCTCTTTGCTAGGGGAGCTCAGGCCCCACACACTTGGTCCGTGCAGTCTGGGTCTGGGCATCAGTGGATTATGCACATCCATAAGTGCTTGCACCTCCCTTGTGGTCTCAGGGTGTAGTCAGGGTGGAAGATCCCAATCCATGCATCTCTGAGATCTGGGTAGTGATGCAGTCCTCAGATCCGCATGTTCCACATCATCTTGGTCTCTCTCCACACAGCGCTTGCCTCCTGTTCCTCCCTTCTCAAGTCCATTGCCCGCTGTTTCCCCGCAGCTCATCCATGGCGGCTTGTGGGTTTCACTCCAGCATGGTTTTCTTTCTCAGCTTTCTATGCCTTGTCTCCATCACTCAGATCAGGGACTGTGAAATCCGACAGGCGGTGTCTCGGGTCCTAAGGGACCATGAAAGAGGCTCCAGGCCCAGTGAGGACAAAGTCCCATCAAGCTCTGTAGTAAGTGACTCTGCAAAACAAAGTGGTGTGCCCAAGTGCCAGAATTGTGGGCCCAGTACCAAATCTCCAGGGAGAAACAGCTGCCTCCGGGCTCAGAGCTCGGGCACAGGGGTGTCCAGCTCTGGGCCTAGTACCACTGCGCCTCAGAGCCACACTTGAGCCCCAACACAGGATTGTAAACTTACTTAAACATTCGATTTTTGTATGTTTTTTTTTCTTTTTTTTACTGGGGGTGGGAGGACTGAGAAACTCTAACTGAACTTTGTAAATGACAGTCTGGATCAAGCCAAAAGGTTGGACGCCATCCGGCAGAACTTGGGGTGTTGGGCCTTGAGGGGCCGTCTTGCACTCTAATAGTCCATGAGATTTGGGTTGAGAATTTTGGAAGGAACAGAGGCAGGGAGCTTCTTTGGTAGGGCACAGGATGGATGGAAGAAGAAGGTAGGACTTTTTTTTTTTTTAGACAGAATCTTCTGTGAAGTTCAGGCCAGCTCTGAACTCCTCTTCTCCTTCCTCCGAATTCTGGGATCATGGGTGCGTTGTCAATACACACCCGGCTACCTTTTCACCTTTCCCTCCCCAGTTCCCAGAAAGCTTAATTCTGTTCAGCTAAAAATTTGGTAAGTATTTTTGTAGTCGTTCCATTGTTTCTTCCTAGGAGAGGGTTGGGCTAAGGAGGCCAGGTTCATGGGAGGAGGGAAGTATTGACCACAGACTGTGTGACTCACTAAGAGCCGCGTACTGAAAGGAACTGCTGGGTGTAAGGCCCAGCTGGAGCACACAGCCGCTCCGCAGTGGAGCCCTGCCTTCCCTTGCATACCCCTTCTGTTGTGTGTGCCAAGTCTTCCATTATTTTCTCTGTCACACTCACTCTCTGTGAGCCACAGCCTGTCAGGAGAACCGCGAGGAGGCGACAGTAACTCCGTGACTTCACTCAGAGCGTCAGGGATGGTGGAATTTCCCCCCTGGGCTCCTGATGTTGACCCAGCTGCCCTGGCTTATCCTAGGCCTGGGTTCCCCATGTGGACAGCATGGCCTCCTCGATTCCCAGGATAAGCCCCTAGGTTTCATCTTAGGAAATGCTGCATAGCCGTTGTGGTCATGGTGTCAGGTGCTCTTGAGTTAATTCTCGGAGCTTCTTGAAAAGATGTGTTTGGGGATGGAAGAGACAGGGAGCCTCGGAGTCCCTGGAGTCTGATGACCTGGATTGTAATGCTTTGGTTGGGTAGCTCATCCTTCTGTGTAACGTACAGAATGTCCGTGACCTTGTGGAAGGCAATATGATTGTGTGTGTGTGTGTGTGTGTGTGTGTGTGTGTGTGTGTCTGTGTGTGTGTGGTGTTCAGAGCCTGAGATTTGGTATCATGGCTCATTTGAGGGACGGAGGCATCTCCTGTTGGTTGGGGAGATGTTTTAGCTTTCTGTTTCTATCACACTCCTTCCCCCCACCCCCACATGTGTATGGGTTAGGGTCCTCACTTCACGTGGGTAGAAAGTCATCATCAAACTGTCAGCTGGCTGTGTGTCTCTGTTGTTTGAAAGGAGAGCTGTTCAAAGTAAGATTTCCACCCTGTCTTTTCGTCCTTGTGGAGGAGGAAACGGCATGGGCCTGTGTGTTTACTTTTGGTGACTTGGATTTGCAGTGAGTGTTTGGTTTTCTTTCCCGGGGGAGCGGTCTGTGAAGATTTGCAGGGAGGAAGTGGGCTCAGGGGAGTGAGTGGCCCACGAGTCAGGAAACTGCCTTGTGTACTGAGGGTTCAAGTTCTTCCACGCTGGACAGAGAATGACTTTCCCCAGAGCCTCTTACCTCGTTGGTACAGAGTTTTGATTTTTGTCTTAGAGCATGGATGGTTATTAGTCTTGGTTTATAATCCATGCTGAGTGCTGTAAGTGGGAGAAAACCACTCATGGTTAGCTTTGAGCCTACCATTTGTGTCCTGTTTAATTTTTGTCTCCAGGCTACCTCAGTGAATGTCGCAGGAACCCTGGGCACACCTCAGCGTCTAGGGGATAGTGACAGATTACACCTGTCTCCCTGGGGACCTTGCAAGCCCTAAACCTTTTCAATAAGCCCAGCAGGAGGTCTGGGATGCACTGACATGCAGAGCCTGAGCTGAGGAAGGTTGGAGCGTTCTTTTTTTTTTTCCCCTTTGTCCTGTGTTTTCACAAATGTCGTAGCTGATAAGGCTGGAACAGGAGGAGGAGGAGGAGGAGGAGGAGGAGGAGGAGGAGGAGGAGGAGGAGGAGGAGGAGGAGGAGGAGGAGGAGGAGGAGGAGGTGGCGTGAGTGTGCCTCTTGTGAATGGACCATACCTTCACTTCCTGTTAGGCTGGGTGGGATGTTGAGAGGTCATGGGAAGCAGGGTGGAGCAAGAGCTGGCATGTCTGTATTTAAGCAAATTACTAGCTCTTTTCCTCTTTGGCCATTCTTTTCTTTTCCTTATTCATTTTCAGCCAGGATTTATGTGGCAGCCTGCCAGATGTTTCTTAAAGCTGATTCTAGCATCCACCTGGACCCGTCACAGTGCACTAACGTGTTACTGTCTTTAGCTTGTGATTTTGAGTTCAGGTTAGCATACGCATTTGCTGTAATAATGGTGAAAGCGTTTTTCTCTCCCTCAGGTCAGGGTGAGGGGCATACAGAAGTAAAGCTTGTGTGGAGAGAAATTGGTGTGGTTTGTACTTCTAATGAATGCTTTTTTTCCTCTTCTTTTAGGAAAGCATCAGAGTAGTTCAGCCCATATTTTTAGGGAAGATTATTGAGTACTTTGAGAAGTACGACCCCGACGACTCCGTGGCTCTGCACACAGCTTATGGCTACGCCGCGGTGCTCTCCGTGTGCACGCTCTTCCTGGCCATACTGCATCACTTGTACTTCTACCACGTGCAGTGTGCCGGGATGAGGCTGAGAGTGGCCATGTGCCACATGATTTACCAGAAGGTAAGTGACGCTGACTTACCGCAAGGAACACGGGCTTCGCCTGAAGCCTCAGAAAGCGTTTTGGGAAAGTTCCCTGCACACTAGAATTCTGTAAATAAACTGGTGATGTGCCACATGCCTGTACTCTCAGTGCCGAGGAAGCCCAAGCGGGACGGTCACAAGTTCAAGGCCCTCTCACACTGTCTGACCAAACCCGGTCATAAAAACAAATGATTTAAGCCGCACTAGAGAAGCTTGCTGTTTGGATTGGGCTATACAAGTTGTTATTATTATTATTATTTATTCTACAAACTTTGCCAATAGAGCATGGAAGTTTCCTCTTGCTCTCAGGTGGTGGCCACTTAGAATACCGGGCAACCTGTTGGATTTATAGTGACTCCAGGTAAAAAATAAATGCAGAATTGATTTTCAGTGTTTTCATAGCTAAATCTCATAGCTATATTTATGAAATCTTTTTTTTTTCCACTAACATCTTCACTGACATCAGAGTTGTCAGGGAATCAGGGTTTTCAGCATTGAATCTAGGAGAAAGTCCCTGAGAAAGGAAGTGATAGACTGTTTAATCACAGTCTAGTTTTGTCAAGGGAAAGGGAAATAGAAGTCAGACCAATACTAAACACAGGGCACATTATAGTTGTGTGTCTTGGTATAACACATTTATTTTAAACTTTAAAGAAGTGATTTTGGAGAAACTTCAGTTCCCATGTTGCTGGTTGTTGTGATTTTTTTAAATGTGTTTTGGATAAGACCGGGTGTGATATGCTAGATGCTTTTGTGTTGAGGAATGCCGCCTCATTCCTGGTCTACCCTGATTATAACAGTTATTAAGGATGTCCTTAGGAAGCAGCGGCCACCAGAAGGGCGGGTGTCAGGGTCTGGAGAACTCTCAACACCACGCGCCATCTACCATGCTCTCTTGCTCTCCTGTTTTTGCTTTTTTAAAAAAAGATTTATTTTATGTGTTTTCCCTGCATGTATACACACACGCACACACACACACACACACACACACACACCATATGCATGGTTCCTGATGCCTAAAGACCCAGACCCTCAGCAGGAGCAGCAAGTGTTCTTATTCGCCGACCCATTTCTCCAGCCACCCTCCTTGTTTGTTTTTTTGGTTGAGTTGCCATTTGGAGATAGCATCAAATGATTGAAATTGCACCGTCATTTACCTTTTTTTTTTTTGGTTTATTAGAGCTTCCATGGATTTTTTTTCCAGTGAATACAAAGTATCCCCCGCATGTCTTCCTTAGAGCAATTTTATTGATCTTGGAGTCATGTGGTTTGTGGAGGCCTGGCCTCTTAGGATCTATTTTAGACTCTAGCAAATACAGTGGTTTCTTTGTCTGTGATGTGGAAATGGTAGTAATATCTGTGGGGTCTGATCAAGGGGTCGTCGTCGTCGTCATCATCATCATCATCATCATGTCCGTGGCATACTCTTCTATTACACAGGAGAATATTGAAATTTCTCTATAAATTGTCTAGATTTTAATCTTCCTAGAGGCTGCTTAGTTCCCTAAGTACTTAGGAATTTTCATTACCACTGTACTGTGGACAACATAATCACACGAGTCAGGTGTGAGGTGCCAGCTCAGGTAATCAGAGCTCTCGCTCAGGTGAGTTCACCTGTTTTTCTTCCTATTTCCTCTGTCAACACTTTGGAGCTGGCCTTTGGGAAATCAGATCCAGCTTGGTAGATCTGCTTACCTGACTGTAAGTAAACATCTCCCAAAGGTGCTAATTTGTTGGTATGGTTATTCCGGAAGTATCTCTATGAAGTCCAGAGTTGCTGGGATCAAACCAAAGACTTAGCCTGAAACTCTAGGAATGTGGGAAAGATGAATTTCCTCTTGCCTGCCTTGTGCAGGGAGCAAGCTGAGGTGAAGCCGTAAGATGCTGTACTCGTGAGGACCGCTTCTGTGGGGCTAAAGCTAGTCTGTGGTGTGGATCTGGAAAGCCATGTCCAGGCCTCACTGCCCAACCCTTGGTCCTAGGAGAAGTCAGTTTGGGTGGTGTAAATGGAGTGGCCATTGTGCTCATCGCTGTAGTGTGGTCCTGAATGACCTCGTGGGGTGGAGCTTACATAAAAATGGCTTGGTGGATAAAGTACTTTATGCAAGCCTGAGGATCAGAATTTAGATCCCAATACCCCAGATCAAGGCCAGGTGGTGTGGCAGCCTGGCCTGTCTGTAACCTTAGCACTAAGGAGATGGAGGCAGGAGACCTCTGGGCAAGTTTCCTAGTTAGACTAATCAAATTGGTAACCTTGGATTTACTGAAAGACCCTGCCTTAGTAAATAAAGTGGAGAACAATTCATGATGAACCTGGAGTCACCTTCTCTGGTCTCCACGTGTGTGTGTACATGCACTGCACACATATACACATGTAATGAGATGACTTGTCATTTATTTACTTTCACGGCTTTGATGAAGTTATACTAGTGTTGGAACACTCCACTCACTCACTCTGGAAAGTTATCCTGAGTTGCTAGCCACATTCCCAGGGGAGTTGCTGTCACCTCTATCAAGAGACCAATGTCCTTTCTTTACGAGTTGGCTGGGGTGCAGAAAAAGGTGACTTACCCAGCTTCAGGTCTCATGGATTTGTTCTTTGGCTTCAGTGTGAGAGAGGGCCGTGTTGGATGAAGATGTCTGCTCTAGTCAAGGTGAGAATCAGCTGAAGACAGCTGGGCCCTCCATCTACCGGGCCTTCTGTTTCTAAGATCTTGGCTCAGGGTCTTTATAGGATTTCCCACTGTGGACACTCAGGTGTCAACACTGAGGAGGGCCTTGCGTTTCTCCCCTCACATTTCTGGCCTCAGCTACAGTGGCTTTCCTGACTTGGTGTCCACTTTAAAGAACCAGGGCCAGTTCCCTCTTGGGGCTGGTTTGCTCTGAATGCCAAGCCTCGCTCAGGCGGTTGTGGAGTGTGTTGATGTTAGCATCTCTTGCTCTAGACTTCTTCGCAGAGTCTGCTCTGGATAGCACTGCCAGTCTGCACTGACTTTAGAGTTCCAGGAAAGGAAAGTTGGTGGGAGGGGACCTGTGACCTGTTCTCTGTTGTAGCTTCTGAGGTGTTAGCTCTGCAGACCTTCAGCGTCCCTTTGTAGATCATCATAGCCCTGTCTAAGGTGTTAGCTCTGTGGACACTAAAGCTTCCAGAATGTAGTTAACGAAGCTTGTGCAGATTGAAAACCTGGTAGTGGGCTTGGTCAGTGGACTGGGGAAAGGCGATTGGCTGAGGTAGTGGGCCTGCTCAGGGGATTGGGGAAAGGCGATTGGCTGAGGTAGTGGGCCGGCTCAGGGGATTGGGGAAAGGTGATTGGCTCAGGGGATTGGAGAAAGGTGATTGGCTGAGGTAGTGGGCCTGCTCAGGGGGTTGGGGAAAGGTGATTGGCTGAGGTAGTGGGCCTGCTCAGGGGATTGGGGAAAGGTGATTGGCTGAGGTAGTGGGCCTGCTCAGGGGATTGGGGAAAGGCGATTGGCTGAGGTAGTGGGCCTGCTCAGGGGATTGGTGAAAGGTGATTGGCTGAGGTAGTGGGCCTGCTCAAGGGATTGGTGAAAGGTGATTGGCTGAGGTAGTGGGCCTGCTCAGGGGACTGGGGAAAGGTGATTGGCTGAGGTAGTGGGCATGCTCAGGGGATTGGGGAAAGGCGATTGGCTGAGGTAGTGGGCCTGCTCAGGGGATTGGTGAAAGGCGATTGGCTGAGGTAGTGGCCGGCTCAGGGGATTGGGGAAAGGCGATTGGCTGAGGTAGTGAGCCGGCTCAGGGGATTGGGGAATGGCAATTGGTTGAATGTTTGGCAGTGTCTGTCTGTTATAGTCATGATTCTCAGATCCAAGTTGATTCTGCTTTTATTCTAAACTGATTGTAGCTCAGTGTGTACTGTGCTGTCTTATATTTAGACGACAATATGGAACCACCAGTCTTCAAGCTCGGAGTGTCATGAGACCCGGCCTGATATTTTGTCTGTTGGTCTGCACTTAGGGCTTCTTTCTGAAGTTGTGTAGGGAGGATCCTGAGGGTACTGTCAAAATGAAACTGGGTGGTTTTTATAGAAAGTGATACTTTGGCAAGACTTTCTGTCCTCATGGTATTATCTTAACATTTGACAGTTAGAACGAACTAGTAGTACTTTGAACACAGTTGTGCTAGTTTCATATTTTTCTTCTAAATCATTTATTATTTTATTTCTAACATGAACTTTCATCTGACCTGGGAGTTTTATGGGATCTTAATCCCATCAAAGGGCAAACTGTCAGTCTTCTCACTTATTAAGAAGGAGCTAATTTCTGTAGTTGGAAATACAAGTTAGCAAGGTGAGGAGTCCTTTTCATCATCCTGGAAGGAGTGTCTCAGATGGGCTGGTTCTCCCGGGGAGGAGAGGAGCGTCTAGGATTGGATCAGGTACCTGGGCACCAATCAGAGACACTGTGGCAGGTCAGATGGGATGGAGATTGTAATCCTGGGGCTTTAAGAGCTATCAGACTGTATTGCAGTCTCAGTTTTGCCCTTTTCCAAGCTGCAAAATTTTAGATAGGGAAGTATGTTAATTTCTCACAGCCTCCATTTCCTGATCTTTAAACTGGCATAAAAGAGACCTGCTTCGTGGGGGTGTCCTGTCCCTAGAATAAAGTAACTCTGGTAAAGCTCTTGGTGTAGAATAACCACATTATCGCCAGGCTCTGTGTGGGACTCGCAGACACACATCGGAGGCTCTGTTTGGAGAGCGGGTATATGAAGCTCAGTTGTCCACTCCCTAGTTGTTTTCCTCAGGCTCTGAGCCTTGGTGTCCCCATTAGCAAAACAAAAGTGGTATTAGTTCCCACCTTCTGTGTCTGTGGTGAGGGTCTGGAGTCTGTCTGTGTAGGGCAGTCAGTATGGAGTGTGACATGCAGGTGGAGTTCCCACGTTCCTGGGAACACCTTTGTACTTGGCACTCAGTCATGGGAGGTTTGAAGATGAATAATTAGGGAGACATTGGCAAAGGTGCAAAGTGGCGTGCAAGCGGGTAGACTATGGCTTATGGAATAATCCTGATGTTGGTGGGAGTGAGTATCAGGATCTGGGTAGAGCATATTCTGAACACTGTTAAGATGGAAGGACAGAGAAGAAATGTAAAGACAGCATCACATCAGGTCCGGTTGATGGAGAACCCTGATAATAAGCTTAAAGCAGGGGTTGGTGGCAAGGGGAGTGGGGTGCATGGGTAGGGGTAGTGTTGGTGAGGTAGGGAGTTCAGGATGTGCGTTTAGTTGACAAATGGCAGCCATTGCCCTGTTGAGTAAGGAACTAAATGATCAGGATACGGCTTCATCTGTTGATAGCTTTCTGCCTATGGTGTTGGGTCCATGTGGAGATAATGATCTTGAGAATTAGAAGAATTCAAATAGGAGTTGCATCCGGAGTCTTGTAAGGGCCCTTCATTGAGTCAGTCACATTCACCATGGTACTCATTTGATGAGGCATCTAGTTCTCAGGAACAGCTCTTGATGTCCTTAGAGAGGAACATTGTGGATTGCCGTGAGAAAACATCTTATTTCATCTAATGCAGGTAGCCTGATGTAGTAGCATGCAGACTAACTGTATAATAAGCTAACAAATGGAGGGCTGGGAGGATGGCCCCCATTGTTTGCATTTTTGCTCCACAATCATGAGCACCCGGATTTGGATTCCTAGGACCATGGTACAATCCAGGCATAGTGGCATGAGGTAGGAAACCCTAGGGCTGTGGGGATCAGAGAGAGGAGGGTCCCTGGAGCTTGTTGAATCAGTGAGCTTCAGGTTCACCGAGAGACTCCGTCTCAAAAAATAAGGTGAAGAGCGGTAGAGGAAGACAGTCAGCGTGGCCTGATTGCTGCCCTCCATGTGCAAGTGCACATATGTGCACAGATGCACACAGGGGCACAGACTCGTGTCGGTCATTGCTGCAACCTTGGACTTCCTCCAGCACTGCTGTCTTCATATTATCGTACTTCCAGAAAGTTGTGAAGAAACGCCCAACTCTGTCATCTTAAAAATAATTATTTGTACAGTTCTCTTCCCGTCTCTGTCCATCCACATACATTTTATACAGTTACTAAATTACTCTCCTTATTGCCCATATATACCTTTGCCACTATATTTACCGTCTCACTGGCTCCATGATAGTCCGTCAGAGGATTACATGCGCATTCTAGACACAGGGTGAAAGACCCCTGTTATCATGGTCTAACTTTCACTGACAGGATGTGTAGGCAGAGTTTTTGTCGGCTGGCCAGCTCCAAAATAAATGCACAGAGACTTAATATTGATTATATAAATGCTCAGCCAATAGCTCAGGCTTGTTACTAGCTAACTTTTTTTTTTTTTTTTGGTTTTTCGAGACAGGGTTTCTCTGTGTAGCTTTGTGCCTTTTCTGGAACTCACTTGGTGGCTCAGGCTGGCCTCGAACTTACAGAGATCCGCCTGGCTCTGCCTCCCAATGCTGAGATTAAAGGCATGCACCACCACTGCCTGGCACTAGCTAACTCTTATAACTTAAATTAACTCATTTATATTAATCTACATTCTGCTATGTGGCGTTACCTCTCTTTCATCTTGCACGTCATGTTTGCTCTCCATGTCTGTCTGGCAACTTCTCTGACTCCACCCTTCTTCTTCCCAGTGTCCTTAGTCTGGTTTCCTACCTAACCTTATCCTGTCCAGCTATTGTCCAGTCAGCTTCTTTATGAAACCAGTCACAGTGACATATATTCACACAGTATAAAAGGAATATTCCAAAAGGGCGTGCCTCCTGTTTTGAGGTATATACACCAAAACTTATCTTCAGCTGGATTTGGGGCTTATCATTTGATGTGTTGACTTTAAATGATCTGTTGACTGTTGACTATAGCAGTGGGCTGAACCACTTCTTGGGTGCTGACCTCATAGTGACAATGGGTTGTAGCACCCCTGAAGGTAGACTATATTAATATTTTACTAATTGTCAGCTTCAAAGGAAATGTTAATGATTTTTTGCCAAAAATTTCCATAAAAAGTATTGTACATTTTCACCAAAATTTGGTATACTCCCCAAAAATGTTCCTAAGTCTTGGAAATATGAAATACCACTTAATATTGAAAGTCTTCTGTTTTCCTATGAATGAAGTTCTTTTTCATTTGACTACTTTAGAGTCAAGTGACGAGTAAGGACTGCTTATATAAGATTGTATGTATCTCAGGTGTCTGAGTTTTGACATTTACATAAATGCTACTTCCTGTCATCCAGGTGTTGATAACTTCTCTTGCTTAGAATGTCCTTTCTGTCTCTTTCCTGTCAGCCTTGCCTTCTCATCCAGCTCAAGATCACCATTGATCAAATTTGATCAGATTTCTGTCATCTTAGATTCATTTGCCTCTGCTGCCGTGGAGTAGATGGATTCATGCTGTGGACCTTTGGACTCTCCGCTCTGCAGAATGCTTTTGAGGTGTTTTTTTTTCCCCCAAGAAGTTGTGTATGTTTATTGTTATTGATTTATTGATTTATTTTGTGAGAAAAGATCTTACTTTGTAGCCCATGATAGCCTCTACCCTAAGGTGACCCTCCTGTCTCTGACTTCTAAGTGCTAAGGTTACAGGCATGAGACACCATACCCAGTTGGTGGATTGTTTTCCCCTGCTGATTGTATGATTCTATCATCTGAAAACACCATAGTTTATTTATGCAGATGCTGCTGGACTTCCTGCCTCCTTCCAGGCTTTGGCTGTTAGAAATAAAGCTGCTTCTCAGTGGTGGTGGTGGTGTATGACTTTAATCCCAGTACTCAGGAGGCAGAGGCAGGCAAATCTCTGAGTTCGAGGCCAGCCTGGTCTGCAGACTGTGAGTTCCAGGACAGCCAGGGTTACACAGAGAAACCTTGTTTTGAAAAAACAAGAACAAAAAGCAAAACAATACAAAGAAGTAAAGCTGCCATCAATGGTCTGGTAGATATCATTTCTTTTAGACTGACACCTCAGAGTGGAATAGTAGTGTGCTTTGCTTTAGAAGAAATTACCAAATGATTTTGTGGTATTTAGTCTATATTCAGCGGTAAAACTAAGGTAGAATCTCAGGTGTAAATTTTTATTTTAGCAATGACTGGCAGTATTGAAGATTTCTTGGAGCTTCTTGGGTGTTCGCATCTCCGCTGAGTGAATGAACAAATAAAAAAGCCCACAGTTTTTCACTTACCCACTTAAAAGCAGTTTTCAGCATTCCTGTTCCTGCTTGTAGCATCAAGCCTTCATTAGTGTACTCCATTTCCCGCAGGAAGGCTTCCTTCCATGGCTCCTGCTATGGAAGTCCGCCAGTGATCTCTTCTCAGTCTTTGGGCGGGGTGGGCTGTCTGTGTGTTGGGCAGTCTGTGGTCCCACCTCTGTGCTTAGGGAATGCTCTTTTCGCCGGCCGGACCCCTGGCTTCTGATGGCCATTGTGACCGGTCATTGTATGTGTCTCTATAGCCAGTGTTCCTGGTTGCTCTGGCTGGGATTGTAACAAGCCTTTTCCGGCTGATTTTCTTTCAGAGACTGGTAACAATTCTCTCTCTCTCTCTCTCTCTCTCTCTCTCTCTCTCTGTGTGTGTGTGTGTGTGTGTGTGATAACCTTCTTGGATCTTTCACTTATAGAAATCAGAAAATATTTGACTGGTGGTTAGTTGTTTTAATATTCTAGGTTCTTGAAAAATCAATTTTTGCTTAGTATATGAAGTAGTGGATTTCATGATGATATTTTCATGTGTGTATATCATTGTACTGTACCTCCCTTTGTCCCTGACGACTGTTTCTTTAAATTGTTCTTTTTTGACTCATTCGTAACGCTCTTCTTCCTCAGACTCCTAGTTGACAGTTGGACCACATGACATTGTGTCCTTCATATCCCATCCATCTTACTGTTTCTTTTACTTCAAAATTTCTGCCAAGAACACCCAGAAATTTTCAAAAATCACCTTGACATTCTTTTCTAGAGTGCCCACGGGGCTGTTTCTTTCCTTTGTACTTTGTTGAAAATTTCTGTCTACAGTTATACTTCCCTTTAAAACTCTTTGGACATGTTTTTCTTCAATCCTTACAACACATGTATACTGATTTCTTTAAATACTTTAAGATTCAGTGTTTGACCAACTTGGATTTGCTTAATTGGGGGGTGGCACTGATTTTTGTTATAGAGACCACTCTCTTGCTATTAATTTCCTCTTCTTATTTCCCGTGTGTTTGAGACTTTGAAATCAACTGTGTCATACACCGTGGCCCTGCATCTCTACCCTCCCTTCTGAAGAGCATTGCACCCTCGCCCTGGTGTGTGTGTGGGGGGCGCCTTCCTTGCAGGCGGAGCGCTTTGAACTCAGTCTCCGTTCTGGGCTCCCCTGTGGCAGAGCTTTGGAAATCCCATGGTGAGCTATCAGCATCTTTAACTCGAGAGGACTCTGCTCTCCAGTCCTGTGTCCTCAAGGGTCTTGATAGGCTTGACTTTGTTTTCCTGGGACAAGGTTGGTTTGTTTCAGGGAGAGTTCCTTTACCTCAGCACCGTCTGCTTGAGCTTTGCCGCTGTTCTGTCGGATGACTGACTGGCAGGAGCAGGTTGAAGCAGGGACAGTAGTGGTGGAGTTGTGTGATAGAGCAGAGCTGTGCACGGAATGATAGGTAGGAAGTAGATAGAGGGGAGGAGGGCCCTGGGGACAAGATGACCCCCTAACCCCCCCTGCCCCGTTACCTCTCCTGCTGACCTTCTTCCTTGAGCTAGGCAACTTCTGCAGTTTGCAGAACCCCCAGAGAAGTGCCACTTGCTGGAGTCCACACACTCAACACGTCAGTCTCTAATCTTAGTTCATGTTCTTTGCTGGGGCGGCGCGGCTGTCCTGTGCATTGTGGGATACTGAACACGAGTCCTTTATCTCAGGGATCGGCCCTGCACACTGCCTGTTTTCTGTTATCTGAAAATATTGGCCTCATAACTGTCCTGCTTTGTTGCTGTTTATGGCGGAGCCGGAGCGGTGGCTGGCACAGTATGTGTTTGATAGCCTGGATGTTTATAAGCTGCTGGGCTGGAAGTGCTGTGTGCACAGTGCAGGGTGTGGCGGCCTGACCTGTCAGGCATGTTCTTACCTTCCTGGTGAGCAGGCAGAGGGTGACGGCGTGTTAGGAGAGGGCCCACAGGTTGTGTCTTGAGTCACATGTATGCTTAGTAAAACAGCTCCTGGGGCCATCTCTGTCCTCCTAATAGTCCAAGGAGAAGTCTCATAAATCTGTATAGTGAACTCGTGTCCCAGGGAACATTCGGGGCATCTTGTCATAGAGGATGATGGCTGCCACAATAGTTGAGGGTGGTGTGGGGACAGGTGTGGCCTTTTTAAAGGGGACAGCACAACTCTGCATTTTTTTATCTGTGCACATGCTGAAGTCACAGTGAATGATGTTAGAAATCTCTTGATAGTAAAATTGCCTCACTGATCTGAAATGAATTTCCACTTCTCTCTCAGGTTTTTGAGATCCCTTTCTAGGTTTAGGGTTGATGGTGAGTGGTGGTTTCCTCTTAGGGCTTCATAGGTAATTGGTTTGTTTGCAGAGCATTTGAACTACAGAATTTAAAAGTCAGGGTACAGTACACGAAGCGTGAAATGTATCATTTTAAACACAGTCGCCTGTACCACTTACACTCACTCCCCTTACTCCGTAGCCATCACTGCCACAGTCTGGCATCTCGTTCGTCCTGCAAAACCAAATCTCTGTAGCCATTAAATACCAACCGTCCGTCATTTCCATTCCCTCCCCACAGCAACCACCGTCCTATCATTTCCATTCCCTCCCAGTCACCGTCCTATCATTTCCATTCCCTCCTGGTCCCCACCAACCACCGTCCTATCATTTCCATTCCTTCCTGGTCACCGTCCTATCATTTCCATTCCCTCCCGGTCACCGTCCTATCATTTCCATTCCCTCCTGGTCTACAGCAACCACCGTCCTATCATTTCCATTCCCTCCCGGTCCCCACCAACCACCGTCCTATCATTTCCATTCCCTCCTGGTCCCTAGCAACCACCACCCTATCATTTCCATTCCCTTGGGGTCCCTAGCAACCACCATCCTATCATTTCCATTCCCTTGGGGTCCCTAGCAACCACCATCCTATCATTTCCGTTCCCTCCTGGTCCCCACCAACCACCGTCCTAATTTCTAGCTCTATGAACTAGACCACTGTGAACACCTCATTTAAGTGGACTCCTGCAGTGTTTGTTTGGCCTTTTACAGTTGGTTTGCATCACTTCAGACGACAAGGTCGCGACTCTAGCTCTCGGTTCCAGTGAAGGAAACGGCAGTGTAGCCGGATCATCACTGTGATAATGTCGCTTCAGCTCTTTTCAGAGCAGAGGGAAGGGTTTCAGAGATTCTCTGTCTGTGCCCAGCTCTGAGCAAGCGCCGTCTTGGCTGTTTTTACGGCCTCATCTCCTGTGCACTCCCTCAGGGACCCATTAGTAATGAACAGAGCCATTTGCTGTGACCCATCTCCTGGAGGGTGCAGATGGTGACCTACAGCTGTTCCTGGGTACGCTTATCTCTCCACCCAAATGAGTAGGGAGATACAGGGCTTGGGAGTAGGAACTTGACAATGACCATGTCCCCCGCAGTGGAGAACTGCTGCTGCCCCCTTCTCCTCACGCCCTTGTTCTTTCTCATGGAAAAGTTAAGAATTGTGCTTCTGGGATGTTTGGTACATGGTACAATGCCCATCACTTCAACTACATGACCTTAAGTACATTTCCCCCTTTCGTGGCAGGAGGGCTACCTAAGGATTTATTACTCGCGGGTCTCTTCAGAGCTTCAAAAGCAGCATTTGGAGGAAAGGAATGCGTGAGGAACTAATTTTACAATATTAAAACGTTTGTAGTGTTGTTATGGTTGGTGACCATCCACCTGCTTAGGGGCGATACTTTGGTAAACATGTAAGTGTAGAACAAACAGTAAAATTGCATTTGTAAAATACACACACACACACACACACACACACACACACACACACACACACGTCACACAGACACGCGCGCGCACGCACACACATGTCACACACATCACACACGTGCCACACATGTCACACACATGCCACACATGTCACACACGTCACACACACACACATACACACACACACACACACACACACACACACACACTCACACACACGTCATGTTTGGAGGTTAGAGGACAAGATTTGGGAGCCCATGCTCTTCCTCTGTCTTTGGATTCCAGGGATTGAACTCAGGTTGTCAGGCTTGGAAACATCCACTCTTCCCACAAACCATCTCTCAGGCCCAGTATTTTCCTTTTGATTAATTTTCAATAAAATTATATGCCATGGTACGTCTGGAGATGTTATAGTGCTCTTCCGTTTGCTCTTCTGGTCTGAAAGAAGGCACACGATGAAAAAAGTAATGGAGAACTTTGTAGTCAAAAGTGACTGTACATAAATACAGTTATTATAAAGGATGTTGGCTTTGGGTTCACATGTAAATTTTTATTATTAAACACAGCATTTTCCAGAAGAGAAGCTATAAACACATTGTTTTTTGGAGTTTTGTATTTTAGTGACAAATCCGGGAAATATAAAAGGAGTTTTAAGAAGATTTGAGAAGTTTGTCTTTTTGTCCCTCCCCTGAGGGATGCTGCATTTATGTTCTGTTTGGGTTTTTCACACTGTTTTCTATGGCCCAGTTTCACTCCCCTGCTGTGGTCCTTCCTCCTCTCTTCCCATGCAGTGGGGCTTCTCTTCAAACCAAGGAGTTGGTGGCAGACAGAGGCGAGTGTCACATCAGCTCCTGAGGGGGAGGGGATGTGGAGGCTTCTGATGAATTTGACTAGCTTGGATTTTTGTGGGGGCCTGACTTGAAGCGTGACCTCAGAACAGGGTCCTCCTGCTTGGATATGCCATGCTTGGATAGTAACATATCCACAGGCCAGACCCGGCTAGTCGGCCCTGTGCATGTCTGATAATATATGAGAGATAAAGGGGAGCGAAAGGAAAGCTGCTAGTGCCTGGAGCGGGCGAACATTGTGCCCTTCAGAGGCAGGTTTGTTAGCAATGGACATGTTTTATTTTTATCCAAAAAGAAACAAGACAGAAGAGAGACCCTCAAGGCAGCTGGGCTGTCAGGTTACGGAGAGTGGCAGGCTGTTGGCTTTGTTTGTGTTTTTCATTTCCTTGAATCAGTTTCCCTCTCCAGAATGAGAGGGAGCAAGACTGACGTGTGCATCAGTTCCCCTGTTATGTCCATACTGCGGGAGGATATTGGGCAGTTCCCAGATCCCCCCTTTGAAAACCAGCATGGCCGTCTTTAGAAAGTGCAGTCATGAGGAGGGCATGACGACATTACTAAGCATCTCGGCCAGTGGTATTGGAAAAGTACTGGTAGCGGTGTGCTTGAGTGAGATAAGCATGTCCATCGCAGTTGCCGATCGCGGTAATGCCCCATTTGCCAGAAAGCCACATTATCTGGCCAACTCGGGTAGGGTCACTGAACGGTGACAGTCCCTTAGGTGTTTACACCGAGTACTCCACTCTGCCTTGACCTGCTGTCTCAAAAGAGTAGTCAGCAGCGGGAGACGAGTGTGATGACCATCTGATAACAAGGGGCCAGAGAGAAGAATGGACTGTGCCCTTTGGGAGGAGCCTCACTGAGGGCCACCGACACTGGCAAGAGAGCATCGGTGAGGGCTCTGCAGCGTGACCACGAGCTGTTCACACACCTGTTTCAGCAGGACTACTAGACAAGGGTTTCCAGGAGGTTTCTGTGGAGGCCGTTCTTCGTTACTTACTTGCCTTGGGCTGCGGCAAAACTCCTGACTGGACAGCGTAGGAAGGAAAGTTTATGGCAGCTCACAGTTAGAGTCCACGGTGACAGGAAGGCAGGGCGACAGGAGCATGAGGCGTGTGGTCCCAAACACCTCGTGCAGTCAGGACCACAGACCATGGGATGGAGCCACTCACATGGAGAGTGGCCCACATCAGTTACCCTAAAATAGAAAATCTAGCACACACAAGCTCAGTTGTCTGTTTCCACAAATAATCCTATCAATCAGGGTGAGTCCTCCCAGATTCCCAAAGGGAGAGCTCATTCCTCTAGTCCAGTCACTTCTGTGGACATATTGATGGGTGGTGGTCCCCATTCTACCCATATTGATAGGTGGTGGTCCCCATTCTACCCATATTGATAGGTGGTGGTGTTTATAGATGCATGCTTAGGTTTTATGTTTCCTACTTACTGATGAAAGTGATCCTGTTAAGAAAAGCAGTTCATCAAATGAATGGGAGATACTGTTCACTTTGTAATTTTTAAAAAATTTATTTTTATTTATGCGTATGGCTGTGTGCCTACTTGTCTGTGTGGTACCTCATGCACACAAGTGCCCTCAGGGCCTAAAGAGGGCATTGCCTCTCCTGGAACTGGCACCCCAGGACCAGAACCTTGGTGCTCTGCAAGAGCAGCTCTGTGGAGCAGATTGCTGCGATTGTGTAACGAAAGCCACTGAGCCACTTTTTATCAGGATGGCCATGGAGTGTCTGAGCTTAGTCTGTCCACTTTTGTTCTTGATTTTCCCTAAGATTCTTGCATATGCAGAGTAACATCTCCTCACAAATTGGGGATTCTAGTCCTTCTTTTCCCTTCCTCTCTCCCTCCCTCCATCCTCCCTTCCTTCCCAGTGCTGAGATCAAATCCAAGACCCGACCGTGACAGGAAAGTGCTGCTTCATGGAGCCACGGCCTGGCTCCTCCCTGTTATTCTTCCTGCAGATGGAGGCTTTATTTTCTTTTAAACCTGTTCTTCAGGATTCTGACTAGACTGCATGGTCGTCTCCCACAGCCCTCTACAGGTTGTCTTACCTTTCACTCTCGTTCCCCTCGCCCGGCTCCTTGTTTGTTATTCGTATTGTACATCACAGAAATAAGAACACAGTCTTATAATATCAGGTACTTGGGAAGCCAAAGCGGTGGTCATAAGTTCAAGGCCCGACTGGGCAACTAAGTGAGCTCTTGTCTCAAAATAAAGAGGGAAATGAAGGTTTAGGAATACAGGTCAACAACAGAGAGCTTGCCCAGCATGTGGAGGCTCTAGATTGGAGCCCCAGTGGCTCCCCCACATGAGTTACTCTGGAAATGGACCAGTTGAAACAATCTACTGTTAATGGTAATTAGTCATTTTTTTTAAAAAAAATAATTTCAGATGTTGCACATTTTCAGGCCTAGAATTCTGCTTTTTCTTTTTGATGGTATCCATTTCTCTCCTAAAATTATCTATTTATTGTTCTTTATTGTTTTGCTAATTCCATGAGCTGGATGTGTGTCTCTTTCTGTGGACATGCCCCTTCTGTGACTATGGGTCACTTTTTTTGGCCTGTGTAGTAATTGATCTACCATGTTGAGTTGGGAGTGACGTAGTGTAAGAAGTCTGGATTACACAGTGTTGGTTTCTGTTTCTGAGGCTGGTCCTACCAGCGTGACTTTGTCTGCCTCTGTATATCTCGGCTGTAGGGCAGCGGTTTCCATACTGAACTCAGTCCAAGGGCCTGGCTGACTCTCTAGACAGATCTTTATCACCAGTGCATGGCCTTCCTGGCATCGTTATTGAATGGCTGTGGCAGTCAGGAAGAGCCTTTGCTGTGTCTGGGCAGAACTCTGGCGTCGCCTTGCCATGCTGACCTCAGACTCCACTCTGGCACTCAGCCTGCCCCAGGACAGCGAAGGCTTTGGCAAAGTCCCTTGCTAAATCCCCACAGAAAATCCTGGGCCTGTCCTCTGTGGCTGTGACCATAAATTCCAGTGCCTCTCCCGTTCAGAGTGGACATCTTTTTCCCTTGGGTGGGGGAGATGTCCTTCTACTCGGGCAGAAATGGCTCCGGGCAGAAATAAGCCTGGTGAGTCCTGAGCGGCTGCTGAGTTTCCTCCCCTCAGGGCTCACAGTCCCGCAGCGCCTGCGGTCAGCATGGAGGGGAGTGGGGGTCAGGGGGGGGGGTGGGAAGCTGCTTCCTGTGCCGTCCATCTGACGGCCGTACAGTGGAGGGCAAGGCCAGTGGGCCGGCACCCGTTAATTACTCTTTCAGGACAGAGGCCAGGAGTCTGTCAGTTGTGTTTGTGAACTGCCTTCCTCTCTGATAATGTTAAAGGCATATCACTGTTTTTTTCTTTTTCTGATCCAGCCATAGTATGACAGAGTTTCAAAAACAAAACACCAATTTTAGGATTGATGGCACAGTTATGGTTGACTCCTGGTAACTTCTGCTATAGCGCACGTGTGTGAACTTCCACGGCTCAGGCTTTTGTTCCCTGGGTTACAGATATGGTTGGTGACAGGTAACCCTGCACACTGGCGGGTCTTGTGTTTTACACAGATGGACGCTGGTGTCTCCAGCTGTCGGTGCTCTTGCGACAGTGAGTCAAGTTGCATGCAGCTGTTCTGACTCTTGTTTTCTCTTTGTTGTTTATGATCAGTTTAGGATTAGAGTATGGCATATGTCTTCTCATTTTATCCATCCATCCATCCATCCATCCATCCATCCATCCATCCATCCATCCATCCATCCATTCACTCAGGGTGTGTGTGTGTGTGTGTGTGTGTGTGTATATGTGTGTGTGTGTGTATTTGTGTGTGTGTCTGTGTGTGTGTTTGTGTGTCTGTGTGTGTGTGTATGTGTGTGTGTATGTGTGTATGTGTGTGTGTGTATGTGTGTATGTGTGTGTGTGTGTGTGTGTGTGTCTGTGTGTGTGTGTGTGTGTGTGTCTTTCTTTCAGAAATGGGAAGGAAGAAGGGGCTTGGAGGCCGTGTTTTAGCCTCAGGGTGGGAGAGAGCATTCAGCAGAAAATGGTACAATATGTTTTTTTTTTTTTAAATTAAATTTTCTTTTCTTGAAAATAGATTTTTCCCTCATATAACATATCCTCATTACGGTTTCCTCCCTCCGCACCTCCCAGTCCCGCCCGCTTGTGTCTGCCCGCTTTCTGTCCCTCCTGAGAAGACAAACAGGCTCATAAGGGGAAATAATCAACTAATAGCAAAAACGAACACATTGGAATAGGTCAGTATAAATCAACAGAAAGAGCTCAAGAAAAGGCATGAGGAACAGACAGAGACACAGAGACCCTGGGCGTGCGCCTGCTCCCAAGAGCGGTTTGCTGCCCGGTGAGACGCCCTTGGAGAAAAGTAACTTTCATTTGCCAGTGGTTATCAGTGGGAGATGGCTTCTGGGTTAGGGGTGGGGCATGTGTCCACGTCTCCTTTCAGTTCTGGGACTCCGTCTGCTGCAGACCCATGCAGGTCCTGGACTCCCATGTATTTTAAATGTAACATTTTTATTGCTTTTTTGAGAGTGTCATGCATGCACACAACATATTTCCATCATATGGACCCCCTTTCCCACTACCTCCTCCCAGGTCCTCCATTCTCTTTGTTCTTGTTTTCATGGCCCACTGGTGCCAACTTGTGTTGACCATGTTCTCATGGGTATGGTGCCACGCCTGGGGTATATTTTTTCTCTTTTCTTGCCTTGGTGGTCTGTACCTTGTTCTGTAGCCCAGGCTGGCCCTGAACTTTCTATGATCATCCTGTCTCTGTCTCCCAACTGTTGGAATTACAGCAGGTGTCACTCTGCTGGGCTCTTTTATGACTGGAAACGTGTATTTGCATGGAGTTCCTTGTGTTCTCGTGGGCTTCCTTGTGCCTGGCTCTCTTTTGCATAACCACTGGCCAGTTACCCGGAGCTTCGACTGCCACCCCGTCTCTTCATTTTCTCCTCGTCTGGGAATGAGATAACTTAAAACAAAGACAAGACAGACAAACCGCCTCCACCGTCCCAGGTTCCTTTTCGGACGTTAGCGCCATCCGTCTACCCTCCAAGTCTTTTCCACGTAGCTGCCCCACCTTTCCCTTCTCTGACTGCCCACGAGCTGCCCACTGGCCCGTGGCAGCCTTCCTCTGCCCCTCAGAGCTGCTCCTTGCCCTCCGTGGTCTCTCCTGCCCGCCATGCTGGAGAAGGAGGCCTCCCGCCCTGTCTGTCTGCTACACTGCGGCGTGCTCCCGCGTGCTGAACCACACCTGCTTCTGCACAAGCTCGGCATTGCCTCTGGAGACAAAGAGCTGTGTCTCACACTCGTGGATCTTCCTGGGCCTCGGGGTCCTCTCACTGGCAGACACTCAGTCAAGGGGGGGCGTTTCTCTTTCGTTTGTGACTCTCTGAGATGAGTGAGGGCCCGTTTCCGTATAATGAGGAGAAAGCCAAGGCTGTGTGTATTTAAGTGATGTCTCGCAGAGAATTAATTGTGGATTCGGTATTAATAATCCAAATCGTGTCATTTGCCTCTCCTTTCACCATCTCCCTAATGAACTGGTGCAAAATTACTTTGGTAGGCTCTGAAGTGCATGTGGTCATTCATTTAAACAATGAGCTGGGAACTGAGGGAAACAGATGCAGACCCACAGCCAAGCATTAGGCCAAGCTCAGGGAATCCTGCTAAAGAGAGGGGGGAAGGATTGTAGGAGTCAGAGGGGTCAAGGGCATGACAAGAAAACCCACAGAATCAACTATCCTGGGCTCATAGGGGTCACAGAGACTGAACCAACAACCAAGGAGCCTGCAAGGGACTGACCTAGGCCCTCTGAATATGTATGGACAGTTGTGTAGCTTGGTCTTCTTGTGGGACCCCAACAGTGGGAGCAGGGACTGCTTCTGACTTTTACTGCCTTTGGGAACCCTGTTCCTCCATACAGGGTCACCTTGCCCGGTCTTACTACAAGGGGAGGTGCTTAGTCTTCCTGCAACTTGATATGCGGTGTTTTGTTGATACTCACAGGAGACCTGCCCTTTTCTGAAGAGAAATGGAGGAGGAGTGGATGGGGGAAGGGGCAGAGCAGAGGTGGGGGAGGGAAGAAAGGAGGATCGAGATGTAAAATAAATATTTAAATAAAGAATGTAAAGATTAAAAAACTGAGCTGGGCCTTGGCGCCTTCACCTCTGTGTGGCTGTCCTCGGAGGACGCAGCTGCCAGCGCCTGCCATTGGGACTCCCACCGTGCATCACCTTGGCCTTCACATCAGATGAGACCCCCGAAAACACATCTCTCTGTTTTCTGTGCTGAAGAGAGGATCATTCTGGGATGCAACTCTTCACTTTGTTCCTTTATTCCAGGCCCTTCGTTTAAGTAACACGGCCATGGGGAAGACAACCACGGGCCAGATAGTCAACCTGCTGTCCAACGACGTCAACAAATTCGATCAAGTAGGTTCCAGCTCTGTCTGTTCCTGCCCTGCTTCCCCCCTTTAACCTTCTGGAATATGAAGGATTTGGTGTAGACCAGGATTCTGTGGAAGAGGTCACAGGAACTTTTAATCCCCCCTCACTTCTGTGTGCAGCATAGATGTAGTCAGATGTGTTTATATTGTGGAGTCCTGTTTTGTTTTTGTGATGTCGTCTGCCCGCGACACCCCGATAATCAGAGGGCAGCATTCCTCCCCAGCTTGGTTGATTTGATAATAGTCCTGAGTGGCCGCCCTCCCCTGCCCCACCCCGTAACCTTTAGCAGATGGCAGTGGAGCAGCCAGCTAATTGTCTTTCTCCTTCTAGAGGACCAAGTCTTGGGGGGCTGGGGTGTCCAGTACGGCCCTCTCCATGTGGTACTTGGTACATAGGAACACTTTGATAAGTCATGCCACATGGGTGATTCCTAACTAGACATTGCAACCCTCTCGCCCCACACCAATTTTTCTATACCCAGCTTGTAGATTGATCACAAGGTCTAGAACATTCTTGTGTGATCTGTATTGAACTACAATCATTCCCTTTTCAGATTTTCATTAATCAAACATAAACTTCACTTAGAGTTGGGGATAAACAAGATACTGTCCTAAGAACTCAGTCCTCCTGTTCAGAGGTTCACCACATAAGCAATGGCTGCAGAATGTGGTAGGCACCATAGCACAGGCTTTTCTGCGGTGTCGGGGAGATCCAGAGGAGATGGAGTTCAATTATGTGGCAGAGAGCATTCTGGGGATTGCTGCTCTCACACATGAAGGGGAAAAATGGGGTCATCCCTGGGATGGTGCAGTCCAAGCCATCCTATATCAGGGCCCAGAGTCTACTGTTTATTGCACCAGCATGGTTTCTTCTGCAGAAGATACTTGTAATTCTGCCTCAGCAGATTTAAACCCACTGTGACTGCTTCTGTTTGGATTCTCATTTTTTTTGGAGCATAAAGTTTCTGGCATGCATTCTTACTCATCTTGTTTTAGTTACAGTCCTAAGAATGTGTTGGCTTTGTACCCTCAGGTGACAATCTTCTTGCACTTTCTGTGGGCGGGGCCGCTGCAGGCCATTGCAGTGACCATCCTTCTCTGGATGGAAATAGGCATCTCCTGCCTAGCTGGCATGGCTGTTCTGGTTATTCTTCTACCTCTGCAAAGCTGTATTGGAAAGCTGTTCTCGTCACTGCGGTAAGAGGAATGCCAGACCAAAAATATGTCCTGTTTGGTAATGCATCTGCCTGAGACTGCTACCCAGATACAAAATAAACACTTCTTAGCTTTTCTGCTCTGCATATACTGCGAGCCCTTCAGGCTTAGCTGGGGAGTACTCAAGCCATAAGCCAAAGGCTGGTCTTGAAAGGGGAAAGGGGAAGGTATGGGCTGGCTGCTACCAACTGGCTTTTCAGTGTAGCCTTTAAAGAGCTTCTTACTATAAGTTACGTGTGTGATGTTAGTTAAATGTTAAGTAATAGTAAATCTAATCTTATTTTTGTATATCTTGTTACATCTATCTATCTATCTATCTATCATCTGTTATCATCTATCTTTCTAACTATCATCCATCCATCCATCCTCCACCCACCCACCTGTCCACCCACCCAACCACCCATCCATCCATCCACCCACCCATCCATCCATCCATCCATCCATCCATCCATCCATCCACCCATCCAGTCTATTGTGTGTCTCTGGGGAGGGTATACATGTGCAGATGAGAAGGTCAGAGGACAATTTGCAGAAGAGTTTCTTTTCTTCTACTATGTCAGTCCCAGGAGTGGAACTCAGATCCTCATGCTTGGCATCAAGGGATTTTACCGGCTGAGCCGTCTCACAGTCCCAATCCAGATGTTACAGAGCTCTTCTCACATATGCGTATATGTGCACTGTTGTACTTCAGCATTTCCACTGACTTACAAGCTCTCATGGAGCGGGGCCAATTTCACTGGGGCCCTTCCGAAGCCCCGCTGTCCTGGCAGTGTGTGTGCGCGTGTCAGACACATGGCTGCTCACAAAAGCCCAAACGATGATACAGTGACCTTGACCTGAAGCAGGCACCGAGAATCGGAGCAAGTCTCCGTCAAGGTCTCGGGATTTGGGACTGGACGGGGTGGGGGTGGGGTGCCGTGTTGTCTGACGGTGTTGGGCTCTTTTCTTCTGAGTCTGTGTAGTTTCCTCTGCAGTGAACGTTCTCTCCCTTCCTGGCTATGGAGAAGGGGACCCAGCTCTGTGCTCCTGCCGCTCTGAAGCCTTTCTTTCGCTCACTCTTTTCCTGATGGACAGACAAGCGCCTGTGTCCCTGCCCTGCAGCCTTTGTTCCTGTCTCATTCCCCCTGTGTCCGTGTCAGACCTGACGCTTCGTAGCCCTCGCCTCCCGGCGGGGCCCCTCCAGGAGGTGAAGTGGTTGTCTCAGACTGGCTTTTGGTTTTCCTCAGCAAACATTGAAAATGCTCCATAATACTCACAGAGCTGGCAGAAACGGGACCCACCTGTTCTGTGGGAACACAGGGGTTTCGGGACCGCCTCTGACCCTGGGTCCCTCTCTGTGCCTGTGATTGATATGCAGAGGTTGGCTGCCTCCCCTGTGGCTCATCTGTCCCATCTGTCCCCCTCAGGGGTAAGACTGCGGCGTTGACGGATGCCAGGATCAGGACCATGAATGAAGTCATCACAGGCATGAGGATAATCAAGATGTACGCGTGGGAGAAGTCGTTTGCTGACCTCATTGCCAGTCTGAGGAAGTAAGTCTTGGTGTAGATTGTAGCATAAATCTTAAATCTTATTAATAAAAACAAACCTGGAGCCAGGTATTGGGGTGAATGCTGGAAGATCAGAGAAGCAGAACAAGCCACAGCTGCCTCACCTTGCCAATTCCTCAGCTGATCCTGTTTCCTCAGACTGGAAGCCTCTGAGTCCTCATCCGAATGGATCTCAGCTGAACTGCTGCTCAAAAGCCTAAAAACTTAACCCGCCTAGTTCCTGGTCCTCATGCCTTATATACCTTTCTGCTTTCTGCCCTCACTTCCTGGGATTAAAAACGTGAGTCACCAAGCCGGGCGGTGGTGGCGCACGCCTTTAATCACAGGACTCGGGAGGCAGAGCCAGGCGGATCTCTGTGAGTTCGAGGCCAGCCTGGTCTACCAAGTGAGTTCCAGGAGAGGCGCAAAGCTACACAAGAGAAACCGTCTCGAAAAACAAAAAACGTGAGTCACCATGCCTGGCTGTTTCCAGTGTGGCTTTGAATTCACAGAGATCTGGATGGATCTCTGCCTCCAGATTAAAGATTAAAGGTGTGAATGCCACCATTTTCTGGCCTCTATGTCTGTCTAGTGGCTGTTCTGTTCTCTGACCCCAGATAAGTTTATTAGGGTGCACAATATTTTGGGGAACACAATATCACCACAGTAGATTGTACTGTATTGTGCACTTTTCTATTTCCTAATTTTACTGAATGAATTAGAGCTCTCGGTTTGTTCCCTTGGTAACTCAACCCAGACATGATATGTGCCATCTTGCATGTGGCAGTAATGTAAAGTATGGCGATCCGGACATCATTTTAACCTGGGCTTCCATGGACCATTATTTTCAGGCATAAGTTACCTCTCTCTCTCTCTCTCTCTCTCTCTCTCTCTGTCTCTCTCTCTCTCTCTGTCTCTGTCTCTCTCTCTCTGTCTCTCTCTCTCTCTCTCTCCCCGTGTCTTTCTTGGTCTTTCTCTCCCATTTTGTTTTTGATGGTGCTGGGGATCAAATCCAGGGCTTTGCATGTTCTAGGCAAGCATTATACCATATACTACTAAGCTGTGTGGCCAGCCTTCAAATGCACATCTTCTGTGCTTCTTACTGATAATAAAATGTAATTCCAAGTGTTTCTGAATGCTTCAAATTCTCTGAAAAATAATGATTCCAAGACACAAGAACTGAGAAATTTCTATTTAAAATAAAGCTCTACTTGGTATCAGTGCAGTGGGAGGGCGCTGGAGACCGAGTACCCTGTGCCAAGCCAGACTCGAAGAAGGGGCATCATTCCTTCCAGTGAGTGTTATGGAAATACCACTCCTTTCGTTTTGTTTCAAACGTTTGTTTATTTTTGCGCTCTGGCACAGGGACTTCCTAATCTCTTGTAGCTCTGGACACCTGAGATTTTCATATCTGAAATACCCCCCTGTGTAGAGAATCTTTTGTCGCTTGTCTGTGGGTTCTGCCAAGCCTGCCTCGCCCTACCACACTCCTCTCCTCCGTGCCCCGTGAGCCTCTGTGCCAGCTATTTTTGTCTATAGTTTGGGACAAAGTCTTAGTTTTAGGGGTACAGTTCTCTCCTGAGCTCATGGAGGGAAGGGCTGTGTCTCATCCATCCTGTGGTCACCTGTAAGGAACCTGACCCGGGACTTAACCTTGAGGTCTGCTAGTTGAATGCGTCTGTTTGAGTCCTTGATAAAATCAACTCAGGGGCCCCAGACTGTTATCCTGCCCCTCGAGCAGTGCTGGTTGGATGTGTAAAGTGGGTTAGTGTCCTGTGTGGTTTACCTGAAGCTTCCCCAGAGAATGTGCTCACCACTGTTTCTGTACTGTCTCAGGCCATATAAAAATTAATATTACATGTGTGCATGTTTTCATGTGTGTAGGTTTACATGTGTGCACATGTGTTTACATGCACGTGCAGGCCAGAGGTCCCCTCAGGTACTGTTCCTGAGGAGCCCACCACCTTATTTTTTTGAGATAGGGTTTCTCACTGGGAACTGGGGTCCAGTGACTCAGCGAGGCTGGTCACCAGTGAGCGGCAAGGACCAGTCTTTGTCTCCCCAGTGCTAGAGATGCAGAATGACATTCGGGTCACTTGGAGTAGATTTTATAAAACACTCAACTTCATTCCTACTCATATACCTGAAGGTAATTCCTGGACTAGGCACCTTACGGGTGACCGACGAGTGAGTGAGATACAGCCTGTCCCCTCTGAGCTCAGCAATTCGCTAGAGGAGAGAATAGCTCCCCTAAAACTATTGATTGCCCCTTAGGCAGAAATAGCTGGCCCAGAGCTTCATGGGGCACAGGGCGGCATAGACTCATGTATGTGGATGCTGTGCTCAGGCTTGGGTTCTCATGCTAGCATGGGTTTGAGACATCTCTCCTGCCTCCACGGTTTATCTTAACATGTGTGCACTGCCTAACAAGGGGCCTCGTGTGTGTGGCATCAGTGTTGGCATTTCTATGTGAAAATCTGTATATGTCTCTCTTCTAGGAAGGAAATTTCCAAGATTCTGGGCAGCTCCTACCTCAGAGGGATGAACATGGCCTCCTTCTTCATCGCCAACAAACTCATCCTGTTTGTGACCTTCACCACCTACGTGTTGCTTGGCAATAAGATTACAGCCAGCCACGTGTTTGTGGCGATGGCTCTGTATGGCGCGGTGCGGTTGACGGTCACGCTCTTCTTCCCCTCAGCCATTGAGAAAGTGTCGGAGGCAGTGATCAGCATCCGGAGGATCAAGGTTCGTGCAAAGTGCAGGTTGTTGGTTTGTTTGTTGGTTGGTTGGTTTTTTTGTTTTTTGTTTTTCGAGACAGGGTTTCTCTGTGTAGTTTTGGTGCCTGTCCTGGATCTTCCTCTGTAGCCCAGGCTGGCCTCGAACTCACAGAGATCTGCCTGGCTCTGCCTCCCGAGGGCTGGGATTAAAAGCGTGCGCCACCGCCGCCGCCAGCGGCATAAAGTACAGTTTTAACATTGGAGGAATCTCCTGCATCACATGGTTTCTTTTGCTTAGTGTCACTTTGTCTCCGGTGAAATTTAGCCCTGCGAATGCCAAACTGTTAGTCGATCCAAAATGATGTATAATGGCCTGTTTGTAGGGCCAGTGTAAAAGTCAGAGGAATTCCTGGTCGTTCATGGGCACAGTATAAATAGCAACAGCACAGGGCTCTTGATGGATGAGTGGTGGCTGCAGGAACAAGGGAAGTGTGTCCAAGTAGGAAAAACATGCAGATTTCATCTTCTAGACCAGTGGTTCCCAACCTTCCCAACGCTGCCACCCCTTAATACAGTTCCTGATATTGTGGTGACCCCCAACCATCAAATAACTTTGTTGCTACTTCATAGCTGTAATTTTGCTACCGTTATGAATTGCAGTGTAATAATTTGATATGCAGATGGTCTTAGGTGACCCCTGTGAAAGGGTCATAGGACTCCAGAGGGGTCATGACCCACAGGTTGAGAACTGCCATTTTAGACTCACTGGACAACTTAGGTGGGGCCCGAGTCCAGGCCCGAGTAGAGGCAATGCTTTTTCAGGCTGGAAAGCCTTTGCTCCTTAGAGAGGCAGAGGCCTGAAGCAAACAAGCCCCTGGTGAAGAATGGTTCTCTTCTTCTTAGCTGTTTGGCTTGTTCCTCTCTGACTCTGCCTTTCCCCTGCGGTCTGCTTTTCACTCTCGCTTCCTGTTTGAAGTGCCCTCCTCTGGCTGGCATTTCCCTCGCCCAGTCTGCCGATTTCCACCACACTTACCTCTGCTTTTCCTAAGTAGCTACTCCTAAACTGCTCGGGACAGATCGTGTAACCTTGATACTCGTCTGGAACGTAGGCGCTAAGTGTTGGTGTGATGGTGAACGTGTCTGGGATGACGGAGAGGCTCTGTGAGAAGCCTGGGGGGACTTTGTTTGGTTTCAGGTTCTCAGTGGCAATGCTTCTCCAGCAGCAGATCAACTTAGTCATCTTGGGGCCGTAGGGAAGGGGGGCAGGCTTGCCATAAAAGCCAGGATTTTTTTTTCTTTGCTCTGAAGTTTTTGATTTATTTCCCAAAGTATTGCCTGGAGTCCTTGGGCCTGAATTGTGCAACCCTGTCACTCCCCCAGAGTTCAAGGGATGCTGAGAGGAGAAGGGGGCAGATAGAATGTAAGAACCAGTGAATGGGGAGATTGTGTCTGGAGTTTTCCTGTGTCCACCCAGCTCCTGCAGCCACTCAGACCCAAATAACCACACAGAGACTTATATTTCTTATAAACTGTATGGCTGTGGCAGGCTCCTTGCTATCTAGTTCTTACATCTTAAATTAACTCATTTCTATTCATCTATACCTTGCCACGTGGCTTGTGGCTTACCGGTACTTTTACATCTTGCTTCTCATGGTGGCGGCTGGCAGCGTCTCCTGACCCAGCCGTCCACTTCCCATCATTTTCCTCTCTGCTTATCCTGCTTATACTATACTTCCTGCCGGGCTCCTGGCCAATCAGCACTTTATTTATCCATCAATCAGAGCAACCCATTCACAGCACACAGAAAGACACCCCCAGCAGGAGATGTGTAACAAAAAGTTGCCTTCTGGACTCGACACAGCTGTTGTGCTCAAACTCACTGCGGATACGTGTATCTGCGCAAGACCGAGCCTGTCAATAACATTTCATCCTGGACGGGAGAGCGACCCGGGAAGCCCAGCCTTCCCTGAAGAACTGCTGATGGTTAACAGTGGTTGGTGGAAGATGTGTCGTTTTCCTCAGCAATGTGGCCAGCGACATTTTGCCCTTGTTCCAGCGAATAATTTCTCACCCACATTCGGCCAAGAAACTCCAAGTGGGTCGCACAAAAGGAAGCCATGGAACTAGCAGGGGCTCATGGAGAACATGGGTTCCAGCGGGGGCGGGGCGGGGGTAAGATGACCACGCTTTATTATGTACGTGTGAAACTGTCAAACATGACATACAGTTACTGCCCATGGAAGGGCCCAGTTACGCAGGGTTAGTTCTGTGCAAACAAGTGTTTCATTCCTCCTGACAGGGGCCAAGCAGCGTTGTTGAGGTGGTCCATGCCACTCGATTGCAGTTTTCTTTTCTTTTTTTAAACTTGCAAATCTGGGGAGAAAATATGTGGGGGTGCATTTTGGCCCTAGCTCATTCTAAGTGTATAATGGCGAACTTTGGCTGCTGTGGCTTCACACTGTGTTCATCTGTTGTAATTCTGCTGTGGCTATACTTGCTTCCCCAAAACTTCAGAGCTGTTGTATGGGTAGCACAAGCCAGGTCGTCTCTTCATCCTTTGCACACAACAGCAGTCCCTGAGTGTCGGCATCCACTGTCCCTGCTGTACCGAGACAGTACCTCTCGGAGGGTGGCTGGTGCCCGGCACACAGCTTGTATGTGACAGAACCTGGGTCCCCCTGAGACCTCTGGCCCCTTAGCCACTGTTGTATTGGCTACGCTGCTTAGGACTTTTGAGGATGCAGAATATTTTAGTCATCTAGCCTGGTAAGAGATCTCTCTGCTTCCTGTAGATGTGATATTTGAACTCTGGGTTTGTGGCTCTCCTGCCCACACTTGGTTTCTCACACATGGCCCTGCTCTCTTTTACATCCCACATCCATCTCCAGCATTGGGCCTTTGCCCCATGAATGCCTTCTGCCCGGAATTCTGCCGTTCCTGATGGATGGACTCTCTGGTCAGCTTTTACAGTTCTCTCAGTGCTTAGTTTCCCGCTGTGTATGACTGGTGCACACAGCCCTCATAGTAGATGCTGGGTCAACACCATTGGTAGAGATGGCAGTTACAGGATGTGCCAGTTGTTACTGTGATGATAATATACCTGGGGTCCTTGTGTGAAAGAGGGGGGGGGGCTGGAGGGTCACTAGGAGGTTAAGTGTGGCGTGTGTTGGGAGAGGTGTCTGAAGAAGGTGCTTAGTGGTGTCATGATGGTTGTGGTGTTGAGGAGGACTGTCGGAGGGGACAGACACCACGGAAGGTGGCGTTCTAGAAGTCAAGGGTTTTTTAAGTTTTAGAATGGAAAATGACATGGGTGTTGTTTCCTCTAGAGTTCTGTTGGGTTGCCTGCTTTGGTTCCCTCCTTGTTAGTGACATTTGCCTGTGGCTTCAGAGCACCGCAGTATACAGCCCTTTCACAGAGAGTTTATTGTTCTCATGCAAAGCTACTTGGGAGGTTTCCTGTGGAAGCAAAAGATCCCTGCTTGTCAGTGTGAACTCCAGGTCTCAACAGAGCCACGCTGGTTCAGAAGCCAGAGGGGACAGTCTTCCTCTCCTGACTCAGCAGCCAAGGTCTGCTGGGTGCCATTCCAGTCTCTGCCCCCAAGGCCACATCACATGGCTGTTTTGTACCCGTGTGTCTGTATGTCTCATCTCATCAAAGAAGCCGGCTGCGTTGGCTTTAGGGCCCACACATGGCCTTGTCTTTGTTATATCTGAAAAGATCCTATTTCCAAATAAAGACAAATTCCAAGGTTCTGGGTGTAGTAAGGACCCCAAGACATGTTTCTAGAGGGGTGTCTCAATCTGTTTGTATTCCCATAACTAAACTCCAGAATTGATGAAGAACAGAAATTTGTTCTTCATGGTTCTGGGAGGTGTAAGGTCACGGTTCAGGCAGGTTTGGCTCTCTGTTTTCTGTTTCCGGGGTGATACCTCACTGCCTTGCTCTGGAGGGCCGGGGCATTGTGTCCTCTTCCGGTAGAAGACCTGGATGCTGTGTGAAGCCTCTCTCATAAGAGCCCTCATCCCATCCACAAAAGCTGAGGCTGTATTGTGGTTTAGTCACCTCTTTAAAAGACTGCCTCTTAAAAATTGGTTTTTGCCTGTGGATTAGGATGTGAAGCTCTCAGCTTCTCTGTTCTGCACGCCGCCATGCTCCCCACCATGATGACAATGGACACACCCCCTGAAGCCGTAAGCAAGCCCCCAATTAAATCCTTTCTTTTATAAGAGTTGCCTTGGTCATGGTGTCTCTTCACAACAATAGGACAGTAATCTAAGACAAGGTACATTTAAATATAAAAATAAAACCTGCTGAGTCCATATAGTGTTGCTCATGTGTGTATGTTTTTAGGGCTGAGCACTTCGTATTAGATAACCAATTAGTGGCCTCATTCTAGGGGGAAAACCGATTGGCCCTCTCTCAGCAGTCATGAACTCAATGTTATCATGTTGGCCATTAAGTTTCGAAACACTAGAACCATAATGGGGAGGACACAGTTCACTTTATTATGAATTCCAAGCTAGTGGGATGTTCTGTAGTATTAGGAACCCGGAATCTTCCTCATCTCTCTGGCATGTGTGGCCTTATGGGAAATGGGTAGAACTGGAGATGACCCTCCTAAGTAAAGTATCATCTTCTGAGCTGTAGGTGGGCTTGAAGGAGGTAACCATTATAGTCGTCATCTCCAGGCCTCAGCTTGGGTCACATCGCGGCGCCTGGACACCTAGAGGTTGTTCTGGACTGCCAGGTACCAGCCAGATACTGGGGGTTTTGTTCTCACAGGTGACCGAGGTCAGGTTTTGAGGACAACTAGCAGGATGTGCCACCTAGTCACTGCTGCAGGGAGGCTTGCTCTAGGCTGTTTAGTTTCTGTGGCACCTTGGTTGTTCATTTTTGCATTTAAGCTTCATTTATTCTATGATACATTGTGGTGTGAGCCTATTCTCTTATTAATATCGTTTGCTTTTTTCTTTTGTTAATCTTTTATTTGCTCCCTTGGAATAAGATTTTCACATTGCATTCTCTCTCTCTCTCTCTCTCTGTCTCTCTCTCTGTCTCTCTCTCTGTCTCTCTCTCTGTCTCTCTCTGTCTCTCTCTCTCTCTCTCTCTCTCTCTCTCTCTGTGTGTCTCTGTGTGTGTGTATGTGTGTGTAAAATCTAGGTTCCCTATATGAATGAAGACGTGATATTTGTCTTATTTTTCTGAGTTTATTTTGCTTTGTAGGATCATGTCTAGTTCCATCGATTTTTCTGAAAATGACATAGTTTAGTTCTTTTTTATAGCCAAACAAAGCTCCATTATGTCTGTACGCCACATTTTCTTTTGCCATTCATCTGCTGATGGGTCCCACGTGGCGGAAGATGTTGATGGGTCACTTGGCTGTTGTGACTTGTGATAAAGGGTGCATGTGAAGGTTCCGGTATGGCTTAGACACTTTCAGATATGTTCCAGCAGTGACAAGCGTAGATCCCATGGCTGTTTTATTTTTAGGTTTTCCTTTCTGAGGAGCCTCCTTATTGCCAACTAATCTATATTCCCACTAGCAGTGTTTAAGGGTCACACCTGCCCCCCATCCTTGCTAACATTTATTGTCGTGTGTTTTCTCAGTGATAGAGATTTTGACTGAGTTGGGATTTCCCTGATGGTTAAGAATGTTGAATGGTGTTCAGTGTTTGTTGCTCATTTGTATTTTGTCTTTTTTTTTTTCTTTAAATTCTTTTAATATTGCATGCCTCGGTGTTTTGCCTGTGTGTCTGTGTACCATGACCATGCCTGGTACTCACAGCTTCGAGAAGAGGGCATTGTGTCCTCTGGAACTGAAGTTCCTGATGGTTCCAGGTAGCCACTGTGTGGATGCTCGGAATCAAGTCCAGCTCCTCTGGAGAGAAGTCAGTGCTCTTAACCACTGGGCTGGTTAATGTTTTTGTCCATTTGACACAAGCTAGGGTCATCTAGGAAGAGGGAGCCTCGACTGAGAAAACGCCTCCATCAGATCCTGCTGTAAGACATTTTAATGAGTGGCTGATGGAATAGAGCCCAGTCCAGTGTGGGTGGTGCCGTCCCTGGACTGGTGGTCCTGGGTTCTGTAAGAAAGCAGGCTGAGCAAGCTATGGAGAGCAAGCCAGTCAGCAGCTCCGCTCTACGGTCTCTGCATCAGCTCCTGCCTCCGGGATCTTGCTTTTGGTCATGGTGTTTATCACAGCAACCGGAAGCTGTGGTAGACAGCCACTGGTGCCTTTTCTTCAGCCTCCTCTATGTCGTCTTCTGAGAACTGCCTGCTGCCCACATATTGATGGGATTACTTGAGGCTTTCGGTACTTAATTTTTTTAGTCCTTTAGATATTCTGGATATTAATCCCCTGTCAGATGACTGGCTGGGAAAATTTTTCTCCCAATCTTCAATTATCTTTTAACTGTTGTTTTCTTTGCCATGTAGAAGCTTTTCCAACCCATTTGCCATTTCACATCATTAATTTTCATAAAGTCCTTTTCAGAACGTCTTTGCCTGTGCTTGTAATTTCAAGTGTTTTCTGTTTTCTCTAGCACAATGGTTCTCAACCTGTTCTCAAATTTATAATTCATAACAGTTGCAAAATTAGAGTTATTAAGTAGCAACGGAAGTAATTTCGCGTTGGGGGTCACCACAGCATGAGGAACTATATTAAAGGGTCACAGCATTAAGAAGGTTGAGAATCGCCGAGTCTAGCAGTTTCAGAGTTACAGGTCTGGCCTTGGGGGTCTTGGATCCTTTTGAGTAGATTTTGCTGCAGTTATTCTGACTGAGGAGCATGAGGGCCTTTTGTTACCATTAGATATGACAGTCGGCGGGGATCTGTCCCTTCAGTCACATCGTAATGAGCAGCTGCTGACTGGTGGAACGCAGTGGGGAGGGGGGAGGGGCCGTTCCTGCTGTCCGGGTGGCTGTGAGAAGATGCTTTCAAGATGTAGTTCAGGAAGTGGAAATGACTTGGGAGAGTGGTGACTCTGAGGCCACTCAGCGGCAAGCTGTCTGTCATTCCTTGATGTGACTTTCCTAAGGGGTGGCGGGCATCGGGAAGATGGGTAGAGGGCCCTTTCTCCAGTCTCTGCCACGGGCTCCATCTTCTGCCTGCAGTTCCAGCCTGACTAGATTCTTGAAGACCCGGGAACAGCCTTGTCTTTCTTCTTCTGGCTTTGGCATCATGTTTGGCACGTGATGAGCATCTAGTAAATAGTTATCAAGTCATGTCCTGTCATCTCTTGTGTTTACTGTTAAAAAATCAAACCAAACCAAAATGATAGCAATGTCCAGTTCTATATGTGTTCCATTTCTTTTCAATATTTTCATTTTAGGAAGGACCTGGTGTACTTGTTCAGAATACTGGAAAGACTTTGCTCATGTATCTGAAATTTATGTGTATGAAAACACATGGATGTGTGTGTGTGTGTGTGTGTGTGTGTATGTGTGTGTGTGATATAATCTGTTAGTGCATGGCATGTTCTGATGTGACTTGACACTATGTTTTAAAGTATTTTTACTATATATTCATTTATTATGTGTGAGGTGACACGTATGTCAAGGCGTGTATGTGGAGGTCAGAGGACAGCTTGTCTCTCCTTGTGAGTCCTAGGATTGAATTCAGATTGGCGGACACTCTCACCTGCTAAGACATCTCCCTGGCCTCATGACTTGACACTTTAAATACAGTTGGTAGAATAATCTTTAGGCTGTAAGAAGTTTTATTTTGCACTTCCATGGAAACACTGTTGTGCTTATATTTTTATTTCTGTGGTTAAAATAGTCCGTGTTTTTCCTCTTCTCTAGAACTTTCTGTTACTTGATGAACTACCACAGCGCAAAGCCCAGGAACCATGTGATGGGAAAGCCCTAGTGCATGTGCAGGACTTCACTGCTTTCTGGGACAAGGTAACAGATCCTGCGATTTCCTGGACATAGTGGGTGACGCTGATGAAACAGAATTTTGACAATTTTACAAAGTCTATGAAAGGCTACCGCTCATACTGAAAATTTTATAAAAATTCTCAAAATCCAAAAAAAAAAAAAAACAAAACTGTGATCCTAAAGAATTTGAAAGTTGTTCTTTAAAAAAATTATTATTTTATTTTATGTGTGCATGTGGGTCTGAGTCCATGCTTATGTGCAGTTACCCACAGAGGTCAGAAGACAGCATCAGATCCTCTGGGACTGGAGGTACAGATGGTTGCCAGCCACCCTGTGGGTTCTGGGAACGAAACCTAAATTTTCTGGCAGAGCAGCCAGTGCTTGTAATTGCTGAGCCATTTCTCCAGATCTTCAAAGTTGTCGTTTATCTCGTTTTCACAAAAATGGTCATCATTGCCTTGTTCTGAACTGAATATCCCTAAGTTTTGACATTGGCAATGTACAGGACTGGGTAGATCAGGGGTCCATATGGGATGAATTAACTGTGTACATTCTACTTTGTCGTAGATTTTTACCTTGTTTTCATATCGTCTTAGAGCATATTCTGTGATTTGTACTTTTTCTGGGGGTTAGAGTGGGGACCCCAGTACTCTCTGCCTCTGGTTACCTGAGTGGCAACCTGCAGGGAGGAGGCAGCAGGCCAGCACAGTAAGCTGCCTGGGGGTCTAGGTGTAGGGTTTCACACATGCTGAGTAAAACAGGCGAGGCCAGGAGGATTTCCCACATTGGATTCCATGGGACATACAGGCAAATAGGAAGAATAGCAGGGACCACCGTGAGGAAGTGCCCAGTCTTGTAGACTTAGTGCGCCCCTCTGCCCAGTGCTTTAGGGCCTGCAACGTGCCAACATTGGCTCTGCTGTACAGAACTCCTCTCAGCCTGAGAAACAGAGTTCACTGCATGGAGCATGTGTGTCTTTCCGTAGATAGATGATGGCAACGAGGAGGCCATGGCGCTGCCTGGAGACTGGCAAGGAATGTGCTCCACCTCAGAGTGAAAGGAAACGCCACTCACAGGGAGTACAGCTGCCACCAGAAGCTGGGATTGCAGGGTGTGAGAGGTGGCGCAGATCCAACCAGCCTCAGATCAGTCTTTTCCTTAGCTGAGGTTGGATTGGCCGGAGGGCCTAGGAAGTGTCGTTTACTTGAGTTAAGAATTGAGCTGAAAGCCAGCTGGAAGCTGAGCAGTACTCCTGCCCAGCTCTGCTTTGCCGCCCCTGCCTTGTGGTACGCATGTCCAACCACAGACTCCTGCTCTCTTTGTATGGCTGCCCATGTTTAAGTACCGTGTGGCCTGCATCACATCTCCCTAACTCTGCTGTAATGCTGGCAGCTCTCCCCACAAACCAACAGTGTGTTTCCAGATATGGAAAACCACATCCCTGCATTCTTTACACATGGGAATGCCTGCAAGGTGCTTTATCTGGCCTGCAAATTTGTCTTTAGTTTCTTGGCATATCCCAGCACAGTACATTTAAAGGGTTGCTAGGAACCGAGGCCAAAATGCCACTGTAAGCACCCTAGGTGAACACAGCTGGATGAGACACAGCACTGTAGCACCCTAGGTAAACACAGCTGGATGAGACACAGCACTGTAGCACCCTAGGTGAACACAGCTGGATGAGACACAGCACTGTAAGCACCCTAGGTGAACACAGCTGGATGAGACACAGCTCTGTAAGCACCCTGGGTGAACACAGCTGGATGAGACACAGCACTGTAGCACCCTAGGTGAACACAGCTGGATGAGACACAGCACTGTAGCACCCTGGGTGAACACAGCTGGATGAGACACAGCACTGTAGCACCCTGGGTGAACACAGCTGGATGAGACACAGCACTGTAGCACCCTGGGTGAACACAGCTGGAGACACAGCACTGTAAGCACCCTGGGTGAACACAGCTGGATGAGACACAGCACTGTAGCACCCTGGGTGAACACAGCTGGATGAGACACAGCTCTGTAAACACCCTAGGTGAACACAGCTGGATGAGACACAGCACTGTAGCATCCTGGGTGAACACAGCTGGATGAGACACAGCACTGTAAGCACCCTGGGTGAACACAGCTGGATGAGACACAGCACTGTAAGCACCTTAGGTGAACACAGCTGGATGAGACACAGCACTGTAAGCACCCTGGGTGAACACAGCTGGATTAGACACAGCACTCTAGCACACTGGGTGAACACAGCTGGATGAGACACAGCACTGTAGCACCCTAGGTGAACACAGCTGGATGAGACACAGCACTGTAGCACCCTGGGTGAACACAGCTGGATGAGACACAGCTCTGTAAGCACCTTAGGTGAACACAGCTGGATGAGACACAGCTCTGTAAGCACCCTGGGTGAACACAGCTGGATGAGACACAGCACTGTAGCACCCTGGGTGAACACAGCTGGATGAGACACAGCACTGTAAGCACCCTGGGTGAACACAGCTGGATGAGACACAGCACTGTAGCACCCTGGGTGAACACAGCTGGATGAGACACAGCACTTCAGATCTTTCCGCAAGTCTTTTTTCTCTCCTACTCTGCAGCACTGAGAAGTGGGCTGTTTTATTCTTCCAGATGTTCTCAGCTTGCACTTCCATACAGAATTGACCATCTGTCCCCTCGGCTCTGTCTGTAGGGATGATTATGACCTTCAGTCAGGTCCAGATAGGCCACTAGGTGGGGGAGGGGTTTTCCGGGAGAAGCCGAGGTAGAATGAAGAGCACGCTAGGCTGGGCTTTAAGACTGTGGCTTCTGTCACAGCCTTCTGGAAGGTCCGGTGAGTACTACAGAAAGCTCTTCTCATTAACCCAGTTCCCATTTACAAACTCAGTCTCTAAGCTCACAGTTTTTGGTCCCGAGGGCCTGGGTACCAGGGCTTTCTGCTTTGTTCTGTGCGGCGTCCCCCGGGGTGTGGCTCATGCAGCTCATCAACACTGGCATCCCTCTGGGAGGGGTCTGCACCCTGAGAGTGAAGGGTCAAAGCCTCTTGAGCTGTGGTGCTGTCCTCTGCTGCTCACAACATAGCGGTACTCAGGCCTGAGCCTGGGCAGGAGCCTCTTTGTCCTAACAGGGAACCCGTGACAGGTGGATTTTGTCCTCCCTTGTGCAAGGCGGTTCTGCCCTTCAGAAATTCACTTTCTGGAGTCCAGATGACTGTGCAGCCTTTGGTTTATTCTTGTTTTTCTGGGATACAGAGGACCATTTCCCTCAGTGTGTTGTACAGAACACCGGTCCTTCAAGAGAGCATCTTACAAAAGGCTTGGGGTTCAGATCAGTTTTTTGTGGTACACACTGATGTACCCCGTGGGCAATGCAGATGGATCACATCTGGGACTAGACCCCCTCCGACCAACCCAGAGACAGCAGCGTTTCCAACTGCACTCTTCAGTTACCATCAGTTGAGTGTATTATGCTGTCGGAATGCCCTGATGTTGGATTTAGACAAAAGTTCCTCTGGTGATCAATACTGTGAAGGTCTGTACTCACAATGTAGACCCTTTTTCTCCTTTCCATACACACCGCTGAAGACTGGTCAGTCCAACGTGCTGACGGTCGTAGGCCCAGGAAAGGAAGCCTTGTTCTGGTCCAAGGTCCTCTATTAAGATCCTGTAGAACACACTTCTTTCAACTGAATTTGCAGCATATGGAAGTTGTATATAGATGTGGATTTGATTTGGCTCCTTGAAGAAATTTAACCAAGAAACTATAAAACAACTTAAAAATTGTCGATGATCTCTTTTCTTGAAATTTAGTACAGGTTGAGTACTTTATATCTGAAATGTTTGAATAGGGTGTTCCCGATTTTTGGATATTTTGAGATTTTTGATATTCCCATGTACATAGTGGGAAACTTTGAAGATGAGACCCCAGTATAAACATGTGACTCATTTGAGCTTCATATCTACCTTATCCACATAGCTTTACTGGGATTTTAGCCAATGAATCTACACACGGAGTTTCACACTACTGCTGTCAACAAATTTCAATTCAAAGAACTTACAATGTTAAGTTTTTGAATTTGGAATACTAATATAAACCATACGCAGAGTCCTATACTTCTTTATGTTAAAATGTATAGGTTGCCCAGGAACGTGATTTTTCATAGTGTCACGTGCTTTATCCTCCTCCCCGACCCCACTGTGAGTAGCCAGTCTCTCCATGGTTTCCATGGTAGCAGGGTTGTGCTGACTCTGTTCAGTAAGACAGGCCGTGGATATCACAGGTGTAAGGAGACCGCAGCCCCGACCCACTAGCCTACGCTGAGCTTAATTTCTTGATTTTTGTTGTTAAACTCTCTCTCTTGTTACAGTACTGATGGTATTTGTAGGACTTTTTTTCTGTGATGGATTTTATGCTATCAAATGTCGTCCTGAGTCCTGAGTCTTCTGTTGAAATTCATTGTCAGGACACAGTTAAGGATGGTGTCAAATTGCTCATTAGGCGCCAGGCATGCTGTATTCTATGCTGCCACCTTGTGGGAGCTAATGACATAGATGATTAAAACCTAAGGTCCCCGTGAACATTGAGGAATGATTAAAATCCTCCTACGTGGGATATTCTATTAGAAAACTTGTGTTAGTGCCTTAGTATGAGCCAAGAATCTCTCATCAAGAGAAGACAGTATTGTCCTTTCTACTGCTTAAATTCTGAATTCATATGGAAATCTGGACTCAAGTTTATTTATATAAACAGCATTTATTTGTTTAAATAAGCTTATTTAAATAAACAGCATGAAAAGGCTGTGAAGACATAACATCTTAAGTGAGGAAGAAATGTGGGCTGCGTCTGTGTGGCAGCGGCTGAAGGTTTATTCCTTCTACTTTTCAAAGTGCATTATGTTACTTCCTTAAACTAAGGCATTTTGTAAACTTTACCTCATAGGCATTAGACACTCCAACCCTGCAAGGCCTTTCCTTCACTGCCAGACCTGGTGAATTGTTAGCTGTGGTCGGCCCAGTGGGAGCAGGCAAGGTAAGTTTTTTATTTTGTTCTGTCTTCAGGTGGGCTTCTTGGGAATTACTATGTGACTACCACTCAGGACAGAAGGACTGAGAAAGAGGGAGACTTCTTTCCTCCAGTGTGGCCCCTAAATGCTGCATGGCCTTGGGTGGCTGTCCAGCTGAAACAGTTCCTCTTAGAACTACCCAAGTCATGTCAGTGCATATTTAGCTCAAGCACAGCTATGGTTCCTGCTGTGCCTGGACCAAAAGATGCACAGAGAAGCCCAGACCCAGGTCCCTCTGCCTTTCAGGAAGATTGAGATCCGGTCAGGTAGACAATCTTAAGATCTCTGATTGCAGTCGGCACCCACATGATACACTGGAGGGGCATTCCTTCTGTGTGTGATGAAGGTTTGCTCCTCAGAGCACCACACCTTACATACGATCTTCCTGGTACATTGGATGCGTCATTGGTGCATGGCCTTTCTGGAACAAGCATGTAAGTGAAGGCAGCTTGGATGGTCTGGATGCAGCCACAGCTTCATTCAGTATTGGAAATGTAAAACTTCTGTTATGCTAGGCCCCCGTGCCGCTACCAACATTCTTTTCTGTTAATTTTCATCTATCATCTATCTATCTTCCATCTATTTATTTATCTGTCATCTATCATCTATCAATCATCTATCTATCATGTATTTATCTGTCATCTATCATCTATTATCTGTCTATCATCTGTCTGTCTATCATCTATTTATCATCCATCTATCTGTTTATCTGTCATCTATCTATCGTCTGTCTATCATCTATCTATCTATCTATCTATCTATCTATCTATCTATCTATCTATCTATCTATCTATCTATCTATCTAACTATATCTACCTACCTACCTACCTACCTACCTACCTACCTACCTACCTATCTACTGTCTATCAAGACTGGGTCTCAAAATGCCCACAATGGCCTCAGACTTGGTATGCAGCCAAGTATGAATTTGATCCTCCAGTCTCTGTCTCCCCAGTGCTGAGATTATAGGCCTGCACCACAATCCAGCAAAGATTGTTAATTACGCGTAGTATTTCATATAGCATTCTTAATTGCATATAGCCAGCCATTCTGTATACCATTGCATTTGGAGGAAGGTCATTTGGGAGGGTCAGTTGTCACAATCTATTTTGTGTGCCTTTTTGTTGTTGTTGTTTGTATTTCTATAAAATACAGTGGTGTTATTTCTGTTTTGTTTTTTTTTGCTTTTAGCTGCAACTTCTCTTTCTTTCTCTCTCTCTCTCTCTCTCTCTCTCTCTCTCTCTCTCTCTCTCTCTCTCTCTCTCTCTCTCTCTCTCTCTCTCTCTCTCTGGGATTCTCTGTGTAGCTTTGCACCTTTCCTGGATCTCACTCTGTAGCCCAGGCTGGGCTTGAACTCACAGAGATTTGCCTGCCTCTGCCTCCCGAGTGCTGGGATTAAAGGCGTGTGCCACCACCGCCCGGCTTTTAGATGCAACTTCTAATGTCGTTGTTTTTTTTTTTTTTTCATTTTGTTTTGTTTTTAAGCTGGTGCTTGGCAAACTGGCAGGGCTGGGCAGTGCCTGGAACACAGTTTATTCTGTGCTGACATTAACAGCATGTGTGTTTTGTAAACTCTTTCAGTCATCACTGTTGAGCGCAGTGCTGGGTGAACTGCCTCCGACCAGTGGGCTTGTCAGCGTGCATGGGAGAATCGCCTACGTTTCTCAGCAGCCCTGGGTCTTCTCGGGAACTGTGAGGAGCAATATTTTATTTGGGAAGAAATACGAGAAGGAACGATATGAGAAAGTGATCAAGGCCTGTGCTTTGAAAAAGGTGATGATTTTTGAGTTTCTTACACTCTGTTTCTAGTGATGTGATTGTTACTTTAAACTCCTGGCTTTGGAAGTTTTATAAGTTATTACAATTCTTAAGCTAAGCTTTTGGAAGCCTGCCTATCTCCACTCATTACTGTTTGGTTTTGTTTACTAAGTCCTGTTCACTTTTTAACTGTTTTTGTGACCTTATGTGCTGATCATCACATCACGTCCATGGCCTTGCTCACACGAGTGGAGTATCCCCACGTTCCAAACCTGTTTAAGTAATCTTTAACTTAAAAACATGTTTATTTTTATCTTATGTGGATGGGTGTTTTGCCTCATGTATGCCTGTATATTGTATGCACATCTGGTGCTTGCAGAGGTCAGAAGAGGGTGTCGGATCCCTTGGAACCGAAGTTACAGCTGGTTGTGAGCCACCATGTGGGTACTGGGGATCGAACCTGGCTCCTGGAAGAGCAGTCAGTGCCTCTAAATGGTGAGCCATCTTTCCAGCACCTGGTTTCTTAACTTTATAAAACATTGAACAATGCAGAAGTGGGGAGGTTAGTGTGCTGAGCCCTCCTGTTCCCATCACATGACTTTAACCACAGTCGCCTGGTGGCCAGTCTTCAGTCATTTCTTTCTGAACTTTTGCAGCCACACCCCCACCCCATGTTGTTTTCTAGGGAATCCTGGACCTTTGTGTTTCGTCTGGAAAATTTTTCAGTATTTGTGCTTAAAAGAAGTCCCTTTTGGGCGGGTAACATTAAAGAAATAACACAATTGCTTGGATAACCCACATTCTGGTCAGTGTGTGGGTGCCAAGTTCTAATCGTCAGCCTGCACAACCGAGAATAAGCTGGGAAGAGAGTGTACAGCCCCAGCCTGGCTTGTGTTTATTTATTTTAAAGGAGACAAAATGTTTCAGCAACTTATAAAAAATAAAAAAAATACTGCAACGCTTCTCCAGGAGAGAGAAGGTTTTCAGAAATGACACTGGGCTTGCCAGAAAGTAACAAGATGAAATTTTTTGTTACACATGGTGATTTTAATAAAACTGGTAGATGATCAACAGAAAACCAAACCTACCTGACGGGAGAATAGAAGTTAGCAGGTGGACAAACAGCAGATGCCTACAGACACTGCTTTGGCTGTAAAAACTGGTCAATAGGAGCTTGAAAGGGCTCACCACAGGATCTGTTTGGAGCATCCTGGACACCCGACTGCTCTTTTATGTGTGGAAAAGGCCAGACAGTCTCTCAGAGCTGTGGTGTTGAAGGCTTAGTCAGCTCTCTGAGGAAAGTGTAATTTCATTTGAACTATAGCTGGAATGTCATAGATTGTCTTGGTCAGTGGTGTTTTATAATGATGTGGAAAGAAAATAATTTCATGTTTTCGTGAGACTTCCTGCCTTCTAGGTTACAGTTAGTGGGAGAGCATGTGTTTTTATAAATGACATCAAGTCACAGTGACAAACTAGACTTGTTTTAAGTGGTATACATATATATATATATATATATATATATATATATATGTATGTATGTATATATATATATATATTATAAATATTACTGCATAAGAAAGGAAGGAGAGCTAACTGCAGAATAATAGATCGCTTGTATTCAAAGTCTTATGTGTCCATCTCTCTCATTCACTGTCTACATACCTGTTTTATCTGTTTTTCTCTCTCTCTGTCTACCTGTGGTTCTCTCACTGACTCTTGCATACACACACACACACACACACACACACACACACACACACACATACACATACACACACGCAGGCACACATACACACACATGTGCGTGAAAAGGTACATGAATCTGGAATCTTTTACCATTAATTCCCTAGTGTCTCTGACGTTACTCTTCCCACTTAGTCAAACGGGGTCTGGAGAGAGAAAACAAGTCACTGAACACTCCTAGATCAGCTGTAACCTTTCAGGTGACTCCCGACTCCATTTTCCTGTGCCCAGCTACCTTTTCATTGAGGCTTTGTAAATAGGGTGTATTTGAACTTTGGGGTGATAGATGGAGGTGAATGTGGCAGAGACAGATGTGAAGCTTTCCTCCTTTACTAAAACCACATTCAGCTCCTGATGCCCACCAGCCCCTGTGTTCCCGGGGTAGCCCAGCCTGGGGTGGTTGGATTGACTGTAAAGACAATGGGATATCCATGTGAAACGTGGCAGGATTTTATAACGCTTTTTTCCTAAAACAATGAAACCAGTAGCTCAGACCAGTCAAATAAAGGCTTTTTTTCTGTAGGCTCTTATGACACCTATCCCCTAAAAGTAGTATAGTGAAAAATAAAAAACAAAACAAAACAGATTTCTCATATTAGATACGTTGATAGCAACTAGATTTAATATATTAGAAGTAATTGAAATAAGTTTATAATTTAAAATCATGTCTGGGATGAAATCATGTTAAATAATAGTGAACATTTATCAACATCCCTCCCATTTGGTGACCTGTCCACATTGACATTGGTGAGTTACAGAAGAGTCTCAGCAGACATCCTAGGAATCGAGTCCCTTGGGGCAGTGAGTGAAATCCAAGGCCCTGGGTCAGGAGCTCTGAGTTCAAGTCTTTGTTCCTCCTTGCTGAGTGTTTCTGGCTGATCGTTAGGACCTTATATGATGTTTTCCAGAAAAAGCCTATGATTGCTCTGCCTCATATACTCTATATGACTTTTTAAAAAAGCTTAAAAGCAAAGCATAGTGAATAGTATACATTACAGAAAACAATGTCAGTGAGACAGAGACCCTCAAGTGTTTCCTCCTCTCCCCCCTCTCCCCTCCCCTCTCCCCCTCCACTCCTCCCCTTGCTCTGTGCGTACATGCCCACGATTGCTGGACATGTCTTAAAATGGCTCATAGTTTTCCATTAAACCAGGGCTCTTGTCATAAAGTTATTACATGTGCAGCATGTCTATGCTAGGCCCTGCCAGTGATAATTGCAAGCAAGTCATCAGGAAATATTTCTCATATGTGGGGTATTTTAGACATGATCCTTATCCTGTTATATGCCATTTCTCTCCAAGATTCTGTGCTTTGTCAGTTTAATTTTTAACATAAAAATACAGATTTGTAGATTTGGGTACATTCCTAGATCCTCAAATGAAAGTTCAGTTTCCTCCCTCCGCTCCCTCCCTCCCTCCCTCCCCCCTCTTCCTCCCTTCAAGTTGCATGTCATGAAATCCACTTGGTCCACCAGATCTGTACCTCATGTAGATTTTGTTCATCTCCCTGCCATGTTTGTGAAGCATGGCTGAAGTGGAGAGCTGAGGCAGGGGTGAGTGGAACAGTTGGCGAGGGCCCACTTTGATGACGTGAACCTGTGGCCTATGTTCCCATTGGTCTTCTGTCTATTCTTTAGTGAAGGCATTCAGGTCTACCTGCCTGGGAGCAGTGGGCATCTCCGTTTGTCTGTCCCTGGCCTCCTGACTTGCCCTCCAAGTCCGTATCCACCACCTCCTCCAGCTTGGTCATTTATGACCCGTTCCTCTGTGCCCAAAGCATCATGGTCCTCCCTAAGGAAGCCCTAAGTGCCGTAGCTGGGGACTTTGTCTGGTATGTGCCGCTTCTGTGCCTGTCCCCTGTACCACGGGGAACTTCACTCAGAGTCCTCGCTTAGCATGCTACAGCAGCTCCTTCTGTGGACCCGCTTGCCCCTGTGAGTGATTCCTCCCCCTGCATGAGGAGGCAGATCATGCCATCCCTGGATTTCCTAGGAGTGAAGCTGCGGCCCCTCCCTCCTCACCAGCATCATCTCCTAACACTGCCCCAGCTCCATTGCCTCAAGGTTGCTGTCCTCGGAACACACCACCGTACATCAGCTCACAGGAGCTGCACATACATCAGCTCACAGGAGCTGCACGTTATTCCTTTTTGTATTTGATGCAGTCTTTTTGGCCCAGATTTGGTGGGTCCACTCCACCTAAACTCTATCTGAGTCCTGGCTGGTCTTCCAATGGGAAACAGCTCTTCCCTCTCCAGTCCCTCCAACAACTAGCTTTCTTATGTCTTGGCACTTGTTTTATATATACATCCTTATTAACTATGTTTCATAATGTCAGTCTCCATTATGGATGCTGTGGGGACTTTGTTTCCTTCACTGCCAAAGTCGCTGTGTCCAAAACAGTGCCGAATCTCTGGTCATTGCTTGGTACCTCCATTTTAAAATAGTTAAGTACCCCGGAAATAGTTAAATCTTCAGAAATGGTATAACATGGAAATTCCCTGAGTCCTTTGTTTCAGCTAAATGCACCTGGGTGTTCTCCCCACCCCGCCCCTAAGATGAGACTGTGGAAGAGCAGCTGTGAGTCTTTCCTCCTCTGTCTCTCCCTGCAGGACTTACAGCTTTTGGAGGATGGGGATCTGACCGTGATAGGAGACCGGGGAGCCACGCTGAGCGGAGGGCAGAAAGCGCGGGTCAACCTGGCACGGTAACTTGTCTCCCGGCAGCCACTGGGACTGGCTGAAGCTTCAGGCGGTGGGGTGCGTGGTGTCTGCTCACCATGCCCGTGCCGTGGGAAGCACCGTTTTGAGCAATTCCACAGACACTTTGAAGGACCATCCAGTTGCCGAGTGCTGAGATCCCTGAGACAGTGGCCAGGAAGGTCTCTTCAGCTGGATTTCCCTCTTTGCCTTTCAGGGCAGTCTACCAAGATGCTGACATCTACCTCCTTGACGATCCCCTCAGCGCTGTGGACGCGGAAGTGGGGAAACACCTGTTCCAGCTGTGAGTTTGTTCTGTCTTGTGTCAGCTCCGTGTTCAGGAACCCTTTCAATTGGGCCCCATGAAGGGGATCTGTAATTTCTACAGCGTCATCTCGGCTCACATTTATGTCCCTCTTCTCCTCTGTTGCCCTCCATATGATGCATTTTACAGGTATAAGATCAAGGCAGGAAACAGGGAAGGTGCTGTCAGTGTGGCGAAGCGCACAGAGCCCGCGCTTTAGAGTTTCAAAACCGAAGGCACATTCTATATGTCTTTCCTCTCGTTCCTTGAACTTCATAGCCAAGAGACAGGCAGACCCGGCCCCCAGGAAGAAGAAAATATGCACCTTAAAACTGAAGGAAAGGGCTTGGCAGCTTGGTAGTGTGGAGTCGACTCCTTTCCTCCATAATTTAAAAAATAAGATTTATTTTATTTCGATGTGTGTGTATCTATATGTGTCTGGTCAGTGAATGCCACGTGTGTGTCACTGACAGAGGAGGCCAGGGAGGGGACCAGATTCCTTTGGAGCTGGAGTTCGAGGTGGCTATGGGCCACCTGACCTGAGTGCTGGGTGCCCAACTCTAGTCCCCTGCATGCGCTTTTAACAACACGCCATCTCTCCAGCCCCTCCACAGGTTTACTTTGTATGAGCAATGAGGTTTCGTTGGTAGCGTAGGCCTCCGTGGAAAGGCCTCGTTGGTTTATGGTGAACTGTAAGCTGGGAGGTTTGGGGACGCTGAGAATGGGATTTCATTCCTTCTGATAAAACGAACGGCAGACACAGGTGTAAAGGTGTGAACGAGCAGGGCACCAGTGGAGGGCAGCAGGTGGAGCATCCTCCTCAAGGGGCAGTGGGGGTTTACAGCGGATCCAGAGCCCCAGAAACACTAACGTGCGGTTCCTGTCTTCTTTAGCTATGGGTACCAAAACAAAATGCCGCAGATTGTGTGACTTGTACAGCAGAACTTGTGTCTTTCTGAGCCGTGGAGGGGGGAAGTCTGAGGTTAGGGTATGTTGTCGGCTCGGCGACCACCTTTCGCCTTTTCCTCCTTAGGCATCTTTCCCCAGGTTTCCTCTTCTCCAAAAGACACCAGTCAGGTCGCTTGAGAACCAGAGCCACTCTTAACTTCCTCTCTGGAGGCTCTGTCTTTAAATCGTTAGGTGCTGAGTTTCAGTACATGAATTTGGGGGAGTGGGGTTCAGTTTCTAACAGATACTCACGCAGAGTGGAAAGGACACGTCCGGGCTCTGGATTCTAGGACTGGAACACAAGACCATCTACTGAGCCATGGCCTTCCGGGCTTGGCAGATGGTGGGGGTGACTCCTCCCACGCCAGCGTCGCATACAAATGTGTCTTGTGTTGTGGTTATGAAAGTGTGCTGGCTGTGGACGGTAGCGGTGGTGGTTGGACAGCAGTGTGAATGCACTTTATGCTCTGAATATAAGTCACTTAAAGCGGCTAAAGTCGCGACTTCTGTGGCGTGTGCATTTTACCACAGCAAAAGTCAAAATGCATGCGTGGTAGTTAATGTTGAGTGTTTGTGAATGCAGAAGGCAAGAGCAGCCGGCACTTGGCTGTGGCCCAGCTCTTTGATCTGACTCCTGTGGGCTCTTGATGGTGACTTGATGGATTTTGCTCTGGGCAGAACCGGCCCTTTGCCACTTGGGTGAGCCTTGAGTGGATCCACTCAAGTTCCCCATCACTCAGAGACTAGTTTTTGGTGGGTTGCTGTAGTGGAGTCTCTTGGGAGGAGAGCGGGAGGCATGTTAATTGCTAGGTATCAGTATGCAGATCACAAGGGTGTCCCCAAGTTCCCCTTTGAGCATGGATGTTTATAAAGTCTTCCTGCACCCTTAATGTTTAATGGCTTTGGATAGACACTCGATAGAAGCAAACTTGTTAAAATTGTTGCTTGCTAATCAGAACCACGTTCTTTGGGGAAACTTGGAGCAGGGAGCACGAATGCAATTTAGGAAATCACTCAGCAGCAGCTGGAGAATGCTCTCAACGAGTTAGAAAATTGGATCGAACAATATGCTATGAAAGATGGCGGCCGTGTTGAAGCTTAGAAATGCGAAGTGTTTTGTATTAAACGTGAATGAATTATTCTTCTGTTTGCCATTAACAGTTCCATTTCAATCATGAATATACATCCAAGGTTATTAAGGTTTGTGAGTTTTACAACTATATGGTGCAAACATAGAAAATGGAAGGCTCGGGACTCCAGACTGATGCCAATCTGAGTTAGCTGTGGATTCTGCATTTTAGAGAGTCTCAACCTTACAGATGCCTGTCCCTTTCGTGATCTGTTCGGGGCTGTTCTAATTAGATCTCCCACGCTGCTGCCCACCTCAATGTCTTAGTGTATGTGGGCTGCTGTGACAAAATGCCACAGCTGGGTGGCTTGTAAACAGCAGAAATGTATCTCTCATAGCTCTGGAGGCTGGAAGCCTGAGACGAAGTGCTAGCAGATTTGATCTCTCACGAGGACTTGCTGATTCACAGAACCATGTCTTCTTGCTTTGCCTTAACTGACGGAGGTGGTACCGTCCACCCATCGGTTCTCTTTTATGAGGAACAACCCCAATCCTGCCCATGGTGGCAGAGTCCCACGAAAAAGCCCCACCTCTTCCTACCATCACCCTGGTGATTAAGTTTCGGCGGATGAACGTGTGGAGGGACCAAGGCCCTTAGCATCCTGCAGTGACTCACCATCTCGGCTTCAGTTGTTCACACATTCTCACCACTGGGATGCAGTTCCAGGTGCTGGAGCAGAGGACGTTGTTCTCTGCCCTCTGCCCCACTGCCGTTCTCCACGTAAACTAGAGTTCCAGCGATCTAACCCGCCAGCCTACCCCACATGTTGGGGGATGTGCGCCTTTTGTATACCTGCCTACGTTAGTGCCATCCTTCCCAGCCTGGCGACTGTCCGTCAGGAAGGAGGAAGGAGACAGGCCACCATGCCTGCCTTTCTCTCTTGCACCTCCGGGAAGCGCTGTGGGTTTTTCTAATTGTGTCTGGTAGCTAAATGCTCATAGTCCGTGACCCATAGCACTTAATGTGGGGTTCTGTGTTAATTGTTCCTGAAGTCCACACTGGACCGAGTACATGGAAGTACCCCAGAGCCACGGCACCCTGCCGAAGCCATGGCACCCTGCTGTGTCACCACTGTCACCTCCTGGCAGAGAGGCCTTCTCCTCCCACACCGTCTAAAATAGCAACTTTCCCCTTGCTTTTTCCTGTAGCTCACATCATGACCCCCACGGTGCATTTTCCATATTTATGGTGTCTCCTCTGCATAAGCCAGGGTGTTGATGCTTTACTTGGCCAGTGGGTATCTTCTCAGCACCCAGTGCCTGGCACTCTGCATATCAACTGAGTGAACCCAAGTTCTTACTGGCTCTGTCCCTGAAGCCTCCACTGTGGTGTGTGGGGCTGCCGTGGTTTGGTGAGCTCTTTGTGGCTCTTGTATGAGACCAGAATTAAACGGTGAATCCGTCAACATCAATGTGACACAGGAAGGCCTAGAGGTGTGTGTGTGTCTGCATAGTTTTAATAGCTCGAGAGGTGGAGGCAGGAGAATTGAGTTTAGTATTTTGGGGCCTATCTGGGCAATATGCCAAAGGCCATGTCTCTCATTATTCATATATATACTGACTTAGAAAGTTTTACTTTTTAAAAATTTAATGACTATTTCCCTAGACATTTTGGGGAAAAAAAAACTACCTAATTTAGGGAAAACATAACACCATCAATTAGAAAATTATTCTTATATTTTTGGTTGTGAGCCTAGCCTTTAACGGCTGAGCCATCTCTCCAGCTCTAGAAAATTATTCTAAGTTTTTAGTTATCTTGTTTGTGATGGAAGTTGTTGGGAAGGAAGCAGTTGAGGCCTCTGGCTCGGGCCCTGTGGGTGTAATAGCCCCAGGACTGGATGTAGACCTCTCCCGGAAGCGGTCGTATAAAGGGGTAAAGGCTCTGACTGAAGGAACAGTTCAGCCGAAGGCTTGAGCGCTGCGCCCGAGGAAGGGTTTGGCACGTTGAAAGATGTAGGTAAGAACCAAGCCACATTAAGACATGCCCAAGGGGGAAATGAACCTTCGTTGAAAACATGAAGGGATAGTTTCTACATGTAGAGTTGGGGGTCTTGGTTCTGATAAATAGGCCAGTTCTAAAAGCACCCTTAGTTTTTGGTCCCAAGTGGAAGCGAATGGCTAGGGAAGGGTGGAGGGTGGAGCTGACGTTTTCTGAGCATCTGTGGCTCTGTTCTGGACCTTTCCCCATCTCTGTCTCTGTCTTTCAGATAAATAGCTTGAACCTCTTCATTATGTATAATTTTTGATGTTTTAAAAATTAAAATATAATGTCTTTTCTCCCTTCCCTTTCTTCCCTCCAACTCCCTTGTGTCCCTGTCCCTCTTCAAATCATGGCTTTTTTCTTTCATTGTCGTTGTAACACCACACACACACACACACACACACTCACACGCCTAAGTATATAAACACAACCTGCTCACTCTGTATAATGTTGCACAAGTGATTGTGAGGTACCCATAAGCCTTAGTTGAAACATTTACACCACAACTTCTGCATCTACAAGTTCAGGGAACATCACTGAAAAGTGGGAGGAAAAACTGTCAGAACCAGAGGAGCTGAAGTTTGCTGTGAGATCACATCTAGAAAGGTCAGAAGCTACACCCGCTAATTCTCACTCACATTGTACAAGGATGACAGCAGTAGACGTTCTACTGTGCACGTCTACTACGTGGACGTCGTACTTCGGAATGCTGAGAGCTTCAGCAGTCGTCCTCCCCAGGGAAGAGCACAGCAGTTGGTGATCCAGTTCCAAAGGGGCAGCCCTGAAAGCACACGTACAAGTGACATTAAACAGACTGAGCAGGTCATGTTTATATATTTAGGTATCTGTGTGTGTATCCAAGATTTCTGACTTCACTACCCCTGGGTAGCTAGTTGACTAGGGTTCCAGTACTAAGCTCCTTCAGTTCAATTAGAGAGCTGTTGGTTACTGCTATAGTAGTTTAGTGCTTCTGTTACACCCTTAGGTTGTCATTCCACGCTGGTCATGGTTGTGTTGTTGGGGTAGTAGCTGGTAAGGACCACTGCTCCCCTTCTTTGGAAGTTTGCGTAGCACCTTCTGATACTACGAAAGCTAGTCCTCGGGGAGAAGTAGCCTTATTTTTGAGATCAGGAAACTAAGGCTCCATGAGGTTTAGTAAGTAGCTAAGTAAGGGTAGACAGGGATTTGAAGAGCTTGAGTCCATGTCTTCCCATGACAACCTCATTCTGACAGCCTGGCTCTGCCAGCTTGTGACCTACAGTCCTGCCAGTTGCTCTGTGTGAGGACTTGGGAACCCAGAGTGTATGCAGAGCTCCATGTGTGACGGCCCCTAGCCAGCCCCCCCTTATCTAAGTATACACTAAGGCTGAGTTCTCCTGGGTCTGCTATGAGAATGTGGGTGTACCGGGAAGGGAGCCGTCTAAACCTCAAAGGTTGTATGAGGTCATTGACTTCTTCCCTTTTAAGTTTTGGAAATGTTTAGTTCTAAAAGAACAATATTTCCTGGAATCACAGGGGTGTAGGATTGCTGTGGGGACCGGTTGTGGCCTCCTAATTCACTTTTCTACCCATTGTTATTTAGGAGAAGAGATTGGGAAGTGTATGTTGGTAAAGGTGACTGAGGTTCTAAGGCTGTTCATTTACTTGGTTTTTATTCTTATTATTCAGTTTTGTTGTTGTTTTGAGACAGGGTCTCCTATAGCCCAGGCTGGACTCAAACTTGCTATATAGTCGAGGATATCCTTGAACTAAGCCTCCTGTCCCCCCCTCCTTAGGACAAGGATTATAGGCAAACACCATCTCTGGTTCAGGGCTTTGAACACGCTCTGCCCTGCTCCACCAACTGAGTTCTAGCCCCTCAGAGTTTTATTAATGAATGCATATATCAGAAGTCATCACCTAAGCAGACGTCTAAGAAAAAGACCCACCTTCTTATGTCATATAAGTCTGTTTCCTTAGGACTTCTATATCACAATAAGGTAATTAGAATTTTAATCAAGTCATGCTTTGGAATATTAGTACAGTTCAGCTGCTTTTATTACGTATCACACACGTTTCATTTTTTTGTCATATAATATGTAAGTATGCATAATTGTTAAACTAAGTTTTAGAAGAAAAATTAGCAGCCACAGCCTTTTTACTGGTGACTTTTCAAAGTTCGCTATAGCAAGGCTCAGGTGCTGCTAGTGGATTTGAATGCTTGGTCCGTATTATTAATTTATATTTGTATTTAATTTTTAAGATTCATTTTTATTATTTCCAGTTATGTCTGTGTGCGTGCATGCGTGCGTGCGTGCGTGCGTGCGTGCGTGCGTGCGTGTGTGTGTGTGTGTGTGTGTGTGTGTGTGTGTGCGCGCGCGCACATAAGTCCAGAAGAGGACCTTGGATCCCCTGGAGTTGGAGTTACCAGCTGTCGTGAGCTCCACAAAGCGAGCACTGAGAACCAAACTTGGTTTCTCTGCGAGGGCAGTGCCCACCCTTACCTGCTGACCCTCCTGTCCAGCTGTATTTAATTTGTATTTCTGCCTCTTTTACAGACCATCATCACTGTGTTGTCCTTGTCTTGTCATGGCTAGGACTCTCATTTTGCAGCCGGAGAACCCGCTAACGGGGTTCTCTCCTCTGGTGTTTTCCATCTGCAGGTGCATCTGTCAGACCCTGCACGAGAAGGTCACCATTTTAGTGACTCACCAGCTGCAGTACCTGAAAGCTGCAAGCCACATCCTGATACTAAAAGATGTAAGTTGTTTCCCTTTTAAAAGCAGAGTTGGAGTTTTTAGAGATTTTAATACAGATTTTAGGTGGCGGCGGTGGGGTTCAGAGAAAGAAGATGCTTGAGAAGAAAGTGAGGTGCACTCAAGAGCAAGGTTATGGGCTTCTCGGGCAGGTTGAGAGTGTGAGCAGCTTAAGTGTCCACTGAACCAGCTAGAACCTCAGGTTGAAAGTGGGGGTTCCCATCAGGCTGCTCTCCGTGGACTTCTTGGGGAGCTGCCTTCCCTCCGCTGGTTTCACAACCATTTCCTAGAGTTGAGATTCACATCTTAGGGGACATCCCAAGGAATTTTAGAAGTATCACTGCTAGGGCGGGGATGTGGCTCCATTGGTCCAGCATATGCCTGGCATGCACAGAGCCTGTGTCCTGTCCCACAGCACTCCATAGACTGGATGCGCTGGTGCACACCTGTAGTCTTGAGAGACAGAGGCAGGAGGATCAGAAGTTCAAGGTCATCTTACTGAGAGAGCTCAGGGCCAGATTGGAATACATGAGACCCGCAAGCAAGCGATAGCATCAGAAAACCCACCGGAACACAGAAATGTCACTTACGTTCTAAGCCATAGTCCTCGTACAGAATATAAAATTGCTCCCTCACATTTACAAGCTGCTCTAGTGAGATTAATCATGAAAACGATGCTATTTTCTTAGACATTTTTGTTTCATCTTTTTCATGACCTATGGCACAGTAGATAGTTTGGAAATTACAGATATTAAGACCTCCTTCTGCCTATCCTTGGATTGTTATCTTTTTGCCTAGAGAGCGTCTTTCATTAACAAAAACAGTGAACGGCTGAGCATCCTCTGCTCAGAGCTGCCGGCCACTGAGACCACTTGATGGTACCCCTGCACAAGTGCTTTGGAGTGAGGCTTCACAACACAGTGACACGCAAGGTGGTCCTTACCATTGTACGGCCTCTGTTCTACCCAGAGTAGGTGTGACGGGGCCCGTGGGACAGTGACATGATGGCCATGGTTTACCTGGAGGAGCGACATCTGAGGCATGTCCTAGAGAAAGAAATCCATTGTTTTCCATTAATTACAGTGGCTGCCTCTTAAGCAACCTAATCAGCAACCTCAAATCCGCTGCTGGAAAGGCTGCAGCTGGCAGGAATTCTGTTCCCTCAGGCACTGGCTCTCTCAAGGCCTGTAAGGCAAACTTTATCTAGATCTCTACCCCTCAATGGAATTCAAGATTCAAAGGTTGAGGTGGAAGAGAGGCTGAATAGCAAGTAGCTAACTTCCTGTCCTTGCTCCTGTTTCCCAAGAGACCAGCACCCTTCTGCTCAGCCCCCACTTCAGAACCCTTGCTACGCATGGTTCCTCCCTACCACTTCCTGTCAGCTAGTTGCTGACTCAGCCTCCTGACTGCAGGTTAATTTTATTTAGTCAAACAAATGTAACACGTCTTTGCGTCATTAAACAAATATTTCACAGCATAAACTCATGTAGCACATCTTAAAATAATACTCTACAACAGAAATCACCTGTGTGTGATGTGTGGAGGAACAGCATGGAGTCTACCTGGTTGTGCTGAGTGAGCTGGGGACTCGGAGGGAGATGGCATCAGAACACAGGACACTGGCCTTGGACTGAGAGGGCCACTGTTGTTCATGGAAGGGAGGGAATAGTCTCATCTGTGAATTTTATACCCCCGCCCCCATGCCGCCACCATTGGGATAATCTGGGGCTGTAGCAGAGGCAATTAGAACTCAGTCGTCTAGTTCAGCAGGCAGAGGGATGTGTTTGGGTCAGTGAGCCGGTTTTCTAGGGCTCAGTACTGGGAGCTAGGATATGCTAGGAAGTTGCTGTGTGTTTGGGCCGGGGGCCGCTGCTCTGTTACGCCCCGGGGGGACTGAGCTGTCTCGGGAAGCTCTGGGTGTCAACCCTTGCTTGACTCTTTTGGGCTCTGGCCTCCGGCAGCCCTTGGCCGTCCTTGGCTCGAAGCTGCAGTGTTCCGGAGTCTGTCTGTGCTGACAGGTGTGGCCAGCGTTTGTCTGGCTTTTTTCTCTTGGCTCCATCCTGCTCTGGTGTGACCTCGTTTGATGATGTCTGCAAAGATCCTGTTTCTCAATAAAGTCCCGTTCATTACCAAATTTCGGAACTAGAGCGTCTTGAGACACCGCTTAACCTGTGACAAGCTGTGACAGACCTTATCATCTTATTGAGGTCAAACCTTATTAACCTTATTGAGATCGAAATTAGCAAGCGATTTTCAGGGCTCCTGGTGGATCCCCCTTGGTGTGTTTGCAGAGGTCACTTGGTGCTGATCTTTTGCAGTGGGGAGCTCTGAGTCAAATTCTTCGTCATAGACAGAAAACAACCCCTGAGCACCTCCGTGTGTTCTTCACTTCCATCTGCTTTATTCAGAGTTGAGTTGACCACAGTGAAACCCCTAAGACGGGTTACTTGATTTTTTTTCTGTTTTATAAAAAATAGATTTTTTTCCTTGTACAGTATATCCTTATTACAGTTTCTCCTCCTTTTGTGCCTCCCAGTTCCTCATTACCTCCTCTCCCATCTGGATCCACTCCCTTTTTGTCTCTCCTTAGAAAACAACAGGCTTCTAAGAGATACCATCCAAACATAACACAATACAATATAATAAGATGAGACAAAACCCATCATATCCAAGTTGGACAAGGCAAATCAAGAGGAGGAAAAGAGCTTAAGAGTAGACACAGGATCAGAGGCCCACTCGGTCTCATACTCAGGAGTCCCATGAAAACACCAAACTGCAAGCTGTAATCTGTGCGCGGAGGACCTGGTGCAGACCCGTGCAGGCCTGTGCCCGCTGCTTCGTCTCTGAGCTCATCTGCGCCCTGCCTAGTTGATTCAGAGCTTGTCCCCCTTGGTGTCCCCTCCCTCCCCTCTGGCTCCTGCACCCTTCCCATCTCCTCTTCTGCAGGGTTCCCTGGGCTCTAAGGGGAGGGATCTGATGGAGAAGACAGGGCACTTTGTAAGGAGAGAGGGTCCAGGACAGTGTCTGCACAGGCTCCCTCCTGAAAGGCCCTTCCGGCTGCAGCTCTCGGGGAAGGGCACAAGGAGGAGCTCACGCACTGAGAAACACAGCACCAGAGAGGCTGTGGCCGCACAGGCCCTTCTGGGCTTAGGGCTTCCTACCAGGCCCCACCTCCCAGAGGTTCCAGAACCTCCCAGTAGTACCACCCCAAGGACCAAGCCTTTCGTCACAGAGTGGGAAACACAAATAATAAAGCCGTGTCCAAATCGTAGGATCCTTCTGCAATCTCTTGGCCAACGATGGAAATGGCAAATGAATGTTAGCTAGAGTTCTTAATATTTATGTGCAATTATTCTCAGAGAGATAGATTACATATTATTATGATGATAGTAGAGTGCCTGCAAACATCCTCTAGTGCCTCCTTGATACTTACTGTGGCTACCAAAGAGAGGCGAGGGAGCTGTCAATCAAAGTTCCATGGAATAAATTCTCACCACAAAGAAGATTATACTAGGCAGGGTGACTATTCCCTTAGCAACAACTTCGTGTGTCAGCTCTCTCCTGTGCCCCTGGGAATAGGAGCTCAGATCCCTCAAGCTGGAAAACAATTAATTTCCTGTGCAGGGAGCTGAATGTTCTGCCTGCAGAGTCAGTAGGTATAGAATAGTTTTGCCACCTGTCTCCACGTGGCGACTGCTTTTGCGAGCCTGCCTCCTGCATATTGTGAGTTTTATTTTTAGTACAGAGTTCATTCGCCCACTGGCGGGGACCCTGGAGAAACTGAGACCTGCTCTTAGTATTAGTCTGACATTCTCTGAGAGCAGAGAGGGTGGCTGCCCCTGTGGGCCCCTCTCTGAATTCTTAAAGCTTGTCTTCTTAGGAAACGCCCCCTGTCGGCAGAGGAAGGGTGTGATTGCATTTAGCAAGTGTGGAAATCAAATCTTAGCTCCTAAGTGCAACAAGACACAGTGTTTCTGGAATAACTTTCTAATCCTTACGTTACCGGGCTATGAAAAGCCCAAAGGTACTGAGATTTTCCTCAGTGGACCATCTTGATTGGGGTACGGGGTGGGGAGGACAGGGGTAGGTGGGGTCCAGGCCATTTCCTCTAACCTGACCGGTCCTCACTTAAGAGCTACTTCCCTTGGATTCAGTGCCCCAGGACTTTGCCCAATATAATTGTGGTTTTAGATAAATAATTTGGTGTCACTTCATAGGGTAAAAACATTGTGAAGATATTTGTACATCATTTCCTTTAACTTTGGGCGGCAAGAAAACATATGATTATAGATGTCTTGTGGAATGTTGAGTCTTCAGTAAGGATCTTAAGTTTGAGGGGAAGTTTTAGTCTAAGACTCTGAAGTTCACACATGTCTTGCCCCAGAGCGGGCAGGTAGCCAGTTAAGGCTGGTGAGTGTGTCCTATCTTGGTGGAAATGGTCATATCTCCCTGTCAATCAAATTTCCCACTGCGTGAGTCACCTCTGTTTCTATGTTCTCATGAAAGACCCTTTGGACTCTCCCATCATCTACGCTTTTTGCTTCCTTCAATGCCCATGGATTTGGGTCGTAAGGCACAATGACATGTTGGATTTATATTGCCAAGCACCTAGAAACTGGCAGAAAACAGGATTCTCACTTAGGAGGCAAGCTGAGTTACTTCATATTTGTCAACCAGGATTCCAGACCCACGAGCAACTGTAACTCAAGGCCAGTTGACTGCGGTTTAGTTAGATTTAGTTATTAACTGTAAATGTCTCTCTCTGAAATTCCTTTTGTTTTAGGGTCAAATGGTGCAGAAGGGGACGTACACCGAGTTTCTGAAATCTGGCGTAGATTTTGGTTCCCTTTTAAAGAAGGAGAATGAGGAGGCAGAACATTCCTCAGCGGCAGGAACTCCAACACTCAGGAAACGAACCTTCTCCGAGTCCTCAATTTGGTCCCAGCAATCGTCCAGACCCTCTTTGAAAGATGGGGCTCCAGAGGGCCAAGACGTGAGTTGTCTTGTATTGTGTGTTCTTTTGCTCTTACAGACATTGTGACTCTTTGAGTCACTCTGTTGGTGGCAGTTCCATTTGTCTTAACGTTGAGCCTGTTCTAAGGTGTAATGCGATGCTGTTGGCAGGGTTAAAATAGAGTTAAGCAGAGAACCCTGGCTGTGGCTCTCTCCTGGGTGTGGCTGGAGAACCTCACAGACATCCCTAGTGGCTCTGCTCCTAGAAGTTCCAAAGGTCTGTGTGTCTCACGGATGCCTGAAGTCTAGAATGTACCATATGTGCAAATAGCCTATGTACTTCTGTATATTTTAAGCCATCTCTAGATTACTTGTAATTCCCAGTACAATATAAATGCTGTATAAACACTTGATATATGGTATTACTAGGGAATAGTGAGGGGGAAAAAGTGTCCATACATGTTCAGTACAGATGACGATTTTCCCCTCTGAATGTTTCCAGTTTGCAATTGTGGGACTCGAGCATGCTAGGGCTGACTATAGTCTTTGCTGTCCAAACCCTCACTCCCCAAATCTAGGAGCCTGGACAATTCTGATGTAAATGGAGATGCTCTCCTCCCTCCCGTGTGGAGGTATCTGCTCAGTTACTGTCTCTGGCTAGCAGCAGCGTGAGCCATCTGGTTATTCTTCTTGGTCTTTTTTGTGCTGCAGTTGAATTCGGAGCCTTGCATGTGCTAAGCATGCCCCCTTCACAGACCTGCGCTTCCACCTCTGCTGTGTCCTTTCCCATTGATGAGTGATACTTTAGTTCTCATCATTCTGTGATTGCTTTGCATTTGGGTGTTAGGCATGTGCTGGACATCATGCCGCTGTGTTCCATGCAAAGCCCCACCACCATGAGCAAATGTTCCCAGAAGTGAGGGGACTGGGTCCAGGGTAGATACGCTGATGGACTGGATAGATATTTGCAAGGAAGAATTACCATTTCTGATTCCTACCAGCAACCAATCATTTACCTGTTTTCCTGGAGTTTTGTCAACCATCAGTTTCTGAACTTCTTGTGTCACTGTTTTGCTTACCAACACCTTCCCCTCCACAGACAGAAAATGCCCAGGCAGCGCAGCCAGAGGAGAGCCGTTCCGAAGGGAAGGTGGGCTTCAAGGCCTACAAGAACTACTTCACTGCTGGTGCCTCTTGGTTTTTCATCATATTCCTTATTCTGCTCAACATGGCAGCTCAGGTACATGATGACGTCTGTGCCCTCCATGTGACCTTTACACACATACACTTTTGCATGATTGATGCATTGTGCCATTCACTCAGGATTGGCACTGAGGTGTGCCGTCTGGTGGGGAGCAACGTAAGTGACGACTGGGGTTGAAAATGTAGAGCGGGGTTACCTTAACCATGACATCTTGTCTGGGAAGCGGGGTTTGGCATAGACGCAAGCCGGCCGGGACCACGTAGTGCTCTAAGTATTACATCTTAGTAATTTTGAGTTTCAGACTCAGAAGTCAAGCCAACGTTGCATTTCACTTCCCTCTGCAGGTGTTCTATGTTCTTCAGGACTGGTGGCTTTCCTACTGGTGAGTTGTTCTGGTCTGAATTAAAGGCCATAAGATCCATAGGTGGCTTCGTTTTCCTATAGGTTTTAGAGAGAGGTGGGTTTCTTGGGTCTTCCATTCCAACCTTAGTCGCCTGAAGAGAAAGAGTGCAGTCTTGCTGGTGAAGTGTGACCTATAGTGGTCTTTACCCACCTCTGGTCATCAGCTGTATGGTGAGAACTCAATATCAAGATTCAAACTGGTTTGTTTTTGTTTTTTTTGTTTTTTGGCTTTTCAAGACAGGGTTTTTCTATGTTGTCCTGGCTATCCTGGAACTCACTCTGTAGATCAGGCTGACCTCAAACTCACAGAGATCTGCCTGCCTCGGCCTCTTGAGTGCGGGGATTAAAGGCGTGCACCACCACTGCCTGGCATTGAATTTTATTTTATGTATATGAGTGTTTTGCTTGCATATATATCCATGTACCATGTGTGAGCCTGGTGGCTACAGAGGCCAGAAGAGGGCATAAGGTCCCTGGAACCAGAATTATGAACAATTGTGATCTGCCATATGGGTGCTGAGAATTGAATCCAGATCCTCTGGCAGAACAACCAGTGCTCTTAACCACTGACCAATCTCTCCAGCCCAGTTCAAACTGAATTTTAAAAGGCAGATACACAAAGGATTGTGTGAGCTGAGAATCATTTTCTAGCACAAGGCATTTCTCTCAAACTGAGGTTCCTTTTGTTTTATGTTTACCTAATACTTTTTCCTTCCATAGGGCCAACAAGCAAGGTGCTCTGAACAACACGAAAAATGGGGATGGAAATGTCACCGAGACCCTAGATCTTAACTGGTACTTAGGAATTTACGCAGGTAAAGTTTACTCATTGGGTCTATTATGTGAGAGCCTGAGGTGCTTACAATGAGCCTGTGTGAGCTACCAGAGCTCCTAGGAGTAATTCAGTAGCGTCTTAACAGATTAGGAGACTGAGTCGCATTTACTCTGTGAATTAATTAGAATAATTATTTTTTTTAATCTACTAGAAGAAAGAGGTTGAATGAAGACTCTTAATTTGCTCTATACTGGATTTTGAAAGTTAAACTAGGATTGAGCATTCAGAAAACCAGCCAGTGGAACTAGGTGGCTATTGTCTCTTCTAATAGGTTGCTTTAGTTAACTCTTATATCATTATATGGATGGGCAGGGGATTAGAAACGGATCCCCACCCTGTGCTTTGAATTGTTCCAATTCTCTATGAATAAGCCCAGGCCTTTATTGAGCTTGGATGGAATTCTCTGGCAGCAAGGTCCCCACATAGAAGCATTATCCCCTCACAGGTATGCAGAGTTCTCTTCAGCACACTGCTCATCTCCTGGGCTTCACTGATCACTGAAGAGGGAGGCTAAGCGGGAGAAACCCAGTGTCTAGGAATTAGGACTCCTTCTCTTTCCTACCTTGAGATCAACAATGTTATCATGTCTCCAACTGTGTGATTAATTTAACATTTGGTTTGCCAGACTAATAGTAACACCACACTCTGTTTTCACAAGACTGCCTGGAATATGTGTAGAATTACATACTTTAAAAAAGAAAATCCTCATCTAAAATTTCAAGTATTCCCACAGGAAATACTCATGCTTTCCTTGGATAGAATGCATTATCTGTTAGAACCCACTCACCAAGATTTGGTACTTATTTTGTTGATCTCTTGCTAAGAAACCTTAGTCCATTGACTGGTGGTCTTTGCAAGACCCAGAGGGAAACAGGTCCATTATCTATTCAGGTAGGCTGGGAGACTAAGAAATAATAATACCTGTGTCTAGAGTTTTAGAATTTAAGCCGCTTTCAGAGGTTAGATAATAACACTGTGTTGTTACAAGGCAAAATGTTTACCATATCAGTTCTTCCTGGTCTGGGTAGCAGTGTGAGCTAAAAGCTACTAGAAACAAGGGGAACAGTGGTTAGGGATGTAGCTCAGTGGGAGAATGCTTGCCTCATGTATGTAGAGATGTTCCATCCCCACAACACACCGCACACCCTCGCCACACACATACCTGTGCAGAGCGGTTAGCCAAGCAGGCCTTAGTCAAACATACAGTTTAAATGGTGCTCATTTAAAATCATTATGCTTATAAAAGACACATGGTGATTAGTTGCCTATTTAACTATCTTATGTTAAAACGTGATTTATATTTTCTCACAATTCAACCACTTAAGTTTTTCCATGTACAACTTAATGTGGTATTTTCAAATTCTGTAAAGCTACTTGGGCATTGACTACAAGGAAAAGGTAAATCTTTTCCCTGTTAGAGTCACATGTTGTTATCAAAACCCACTGCAGTGTCAGGTTATGGGACTTATAAGTAATCGTTGGGATATGGAGACAGAAAGGACACCTTTCCTATGATTGTCTTTCTTCAGAGTTCTTACTAGAACATGCAATTTATTTATGAAAGCCTGCTGTTTATACTTTATCCACCCTCTGCCCACATGTATATTTTCCATTCAGTGAGAAAAAAATTTTAATTTTTGTCAGTCTATCTTATAAATACATCCTACTTATGTAGGACCTAGATGTTTATGTAATAAAATAAATAATATCTTTATAGACTCTCTAACCTACTGTGGCATTATTGAAGAAAATGTAAAGATACTGTTTTCTCTGGATGATTTTTCTTTATTTCAGGTTTAACTGCCATTACAGTCCTTTTTGGCATAGCAAGATCCCTATTGGTTTTCTATGTTCTTGTGAATGCTTCCCAAACTTTGCACAACAGGATGTTTGAATCAATCCTGAAAGCTCCAGTATTGTTCTTCGATAGAAATCCAATCGGTGAGTCAGATGCGGAGTTCCCCAGTACGTGTGTCCTGTTAATGCATTGAAGAGCTGATGACATCTCTTTCTTTGAAAGGGGAGGTGATACTGAGAGAAAATCACTCTGCAAATGTTTGTTTTCTACAGTAAGCTTCCCCGATATTTCCCTCCCACAGTAGGAAATCTAAAATATCAGTTACATAGAGTTATCTCAGTGTGTATAGGTGTGTAATGACACATCTACACTCAGTTACATAGTGATCTCAGTGTGTATAGGATAGGTGTGTAACAACACATCTACACTCAGTTACATAGTGATCTCAGTGTGTATAGGTGTGTAACATCACATCTACACTCAGTTACATAGTGATCTCAGTGTGTATAGGTGTGTAACAACACATCTACACTCAGATGGCAGAGATTGTTGTCACGTGGCTCCCAGAGTTCCCTGCACACCTTGCAGGCAGGTAGAATGTAGTTGCGCAGTTGGTCAGACACCTCCTTGTTCACAGTGCTGGCCCGTACCACCTTCTGAAGGGTCTCATTAGGAGGAACCCTCTCTGAGCAGGAAATGAGGGGTTGTGCAATTGCTTCTTTTCTTGGGAGGATCATTCATTTCTTGAAGTCTGAGGACTTGACTGTGAGGTTGACCTGACTGGTATCAAAGATGTATCTAAAGCCCCCCAAATGTGATCACCCACAGTATTCTATCTCACTTATTATAATATAATATAAATATATTATTTATTTAGTATTTTGAGATAGTGTCTTGCTACTGTAGCCCAGGCTGGACTGGAAGTCACTGTGTAGAGTAGGCTAACCCTGAACTGGTGATGATAGCTCTCTTGCCTCTTCTCACAAGTGCTGAGATTCTGCACCATTACATCCCATTTAACTCTGTTTTTAAAACAAACAAAAACAACCACAAAAACCCCAGTTTCCTTCTTTGTCATTTGTTGTGACCCTCTTAACTCTGTGGACTTTGGTTGTATGACAGTCTTTGTGCTGAAGAGAGAGATCCCTGTACTCAGTGCCTTTGCGTGAATGGATGGAGGCCCCACACAGTGGTGCTCTGACCCACTTTGCTTCTGCTGGTACCTCCTTGGGCTGAATTCCTAGGAAGTGTTAGTCATCACCACAGACTGGTCATCTGGGGGTCAGTGGTGAGGCCTGGGGCACCTTTGTTTATGTAGGTGATAATTAATGGGACCTATTGTGGAGGAATGTGACCTGGGGGGAGCACAGAGGACCGGCTGGCCATTAAATACCTGGTGGACCTAGAGCAAAGCATTTAGATAGTATCAGATGAACAATTTTTAAAGTAGGATGTGTTGGTTAAAAGTGTGGACCCTGGCACCAGTGGCCATCTCGACACTAGCTCCGTGTGAGAATCCTGGTTATAGCTGTGATGATGTTCGTACGCCAGTTACTTAATCTCTCTGTGCCTTGACATTCATATGTGTGAAATGGGGACAATATCCATACCCATCTTATTAGAAACTGAGATTTAAGCAGGTGAATGATTTTCAGTGCTCGGAGTGGTACCTTAGCCTCCCATCAGTTCCCAAAAAGAAGACGAGTGACAGGGACAGGAGCCCTGGAGTTCAGTTCAGTCCTGCAGGATGGAAATACCAATTCTGAACTTCTCTGTTCCACATGATTGGCGTGAGGGTTAAACAATACCGTTCTGGAAGGCGTCGCATATGCATTAACCCCACAGATGCTCTCTAGTCTGGGCAGGAGGTGGAGCCCAAAGAACGATGAGCCACACATGCCCATGCGGTCAGGCTGGAGCTGCGCTCAGAAGGGAGCTGGCGGATTTGGCGCTCTGAGCATCGTAGCTGCTCAGCTGGTCAAGTGCATGGACACCTGGGACATTTGCAGGCTGTGTTCCGCTCCCAGGCTCTGCTCCCTGTCCTGCTCACCAGGCTCTTCATGTTCCAGACCATAGGCTGTTCCTGGTATTGTCTATTGAGGGACTTAGGGCCCGGTTGGTCTGAATCTTGGGTAACCACTTCCATCAAGCCAGAGACATCGCTTTCTTCTCCCTGCCTCATCTATTAGCAGGACTTCCTCCCTCCAGGGAAAACAGAGCCCAAATAAACCCCCAGAGATAGACCTCACTGCCATAAATGTAAACACGAGTTATTGACCTTTTTAGTGGAGTACTTAAAACAGAGAAAATTCAAAAACTTTTTAAGATTTCAGTTCTCATTTGAACAATATTTTGCGCATTTTTCAGTGGTGAAGAGATACATCCAAGTTATGAATTATGCTGTATATAGCCTATAGCATTAGTTATTTATGTCCTGAAGTGGTTATTTTGCACATAATGTGTACGGAAGCAGCCCTGTTATGTCACGCCTCCTCAGTTACACAGCATGTTTGCTGAGCAATGTAAAGACACAAGAAAAATCTCTTTAAATAATGTTTCCTCAGAGAGCCTTCAGGAGCCCCTGGAGGTCAGCAGGAGTTTCCTGCCATCTCTGCGTCCCGGTACCCTCCCGGATTTTATAAAGCTTCAGGGACTGGAAGGATTTCTGCCAGCATATGGTAGTATCCAGTAAGCTAGACACAGGAGCAGAGTGGTGCAGAGACTTGAGCTGGAGCCCCACAGCTCTGCCGCCCCCTGTGGAGTCCCCTCACCATTGTCCGATGTGTCTCGAGCCCAGCTTGGACCTGAGATCTGACCCCTCCATCCCTTCTCTGGTCGCCGCTTGTGTCAGAATCCCAGAGAACACATCCAATCCTGGAAGTTAAAAGTGTCTTGTTCCTTCTGCATGGGTTTGCCTTGCCCTCCACCCAGGAGTGGTACTTCCTGGCCTCTCCCTGGTACTGATCAGTGGGTGACCTTGGCACTTGTCCAGAAACCCAGGCCTCCCATGGAGGCTGCAACACTGGCCACAGAGCCTTCGTCCCGAGTTTCTGAGTGGCATCTAAAGGAGAGAGTGGGACAGACCTCCACAATGCTGTCGTCTCATATGGCCGGTGACCAGAGTCACACCCAGGACTTAAGATGTGAAGCTACTCTCCTTGTAGAACCCGTGCGCGAGGATGCAGAGTTAGTCACCGCGTGTTTATATAATACGGCCCCGGACTGTTTCCTCATGTTTCATAACCTGATAAATCTTAAGCTCATAGTTAGGATCGATTTCAAACCAAAACAGTCTATGACCTTAGATTGCCAGAACCAGCTTTCCTTCTTCCTCTTCATATCCCCCCTCCCTCTTCTCACCCTTCTTTGTTTTCTGTCCCTGTCTCTCCCGAGGTGGCCTGGTGATGGCAAGTCCATCTGTCACAGGGCCTCACGTCTGAGCTGTGTCCTTCTGCTTTCCGATATTTGAGTTGACACTCCAGGTGAACGGTGTTTCTGGTCATCTTCTGGTTGGCACTCCAGGTGAACGGTGTTTCTGGTCACCTTCTGGTTGGCACTCCAGGTGAATGGTGTTTCTAGTCATCTTCTGGTTGGCACTCCAGGTGAATGGTGTTTCTAGTCATCTTCTGGTTGGCACTCCAGGTGAACGGTGTTTCTAGTCATCTTCTGGTTGGCACTCCAGGTGAACAGTGTTTCTAGTCATCTTCTGGTTGGCACTCCAGGTGAACGGTGTTTCTAGTCATCTTCTGGTTGGCACTCCAAGTGAACGGTGTTTCTAGTCATCTTCTTGTCTCCTTTTCATCTCCCTCTTCCTCATCAGTTTATCTCCCAGCTTAGCACTTTGGTTCAAGAAGATCTTAATACACAGGGCCACACAAACTCTGGGTCGAGCGTGTTAACAGACGTAAACATAGGATTTCTCCTGTGATCACAAGCAGGTTCTCCTTGCAAGGAGCCAGGCTACTCTGGACATTGGTCACAAGAGGGCAGCATGAGCTGCAGAATTGCAGGGACAGAGCCCCAGAGCGCTTGCATGGCAAAACCTGGATCTGCTGTTAAAGCTTTCTTGGAAAAATTCTCCTTTTCTAGTTTGTGTCTGTGTACCTCATGAGACTCAATAAAAAAACATTAAAAGGCATTTCCCCCCATTTATGACCAAAACATCAAGCTGCATTATAGAAATCTTTACGTGCTACTGGAGAACGCCTAGAATTTCAAGGAGGATATTTTGATCCCCATTCAACACTCTCTGAACTAGACTCTGGAATAGGCGGGGACTGTCCCCCTGGCTAGATGGATATTATTTCCTAAAGGGTTAGTTCTGACTGACTGCTGTTTTCCTTCCGGGAGAAGGATGATCACTATGTCTTTACTTCAGTATCATCTGAATCCACAAAGACCGTTTATCCGATCCAGTCACCCAGCTTTTCCTTTCTCTCTTGGAGACCAGAAGAGTGGCTGGCTAGTGGCCCTGTCTTCTTGTGTCTAGTTTCAGTCACATTGCGAGTGGCCGACTGCATTAACTTTCAGACTCCATAGAAATATTTATTTAGCTTTAATTTGACTATTTGCCTGGAAGAAATGGAGCCACTGGTACAGGTAGACACGTTTGTTTCTTTTCTGTAGGAGGTACAGAGTTAGTCTTGGGTGATGGCCAATGAGTTCATTCACATGACAGATTTTTCCCTGCTATGTTCTGTGTGTGCTGGTGTGTGCATTCCACAGTGTAAAAAGGAGTATCAGTTTATGTCACCATTTTAGAATTAAGTGTGTGAGAAATAAAATACCGAGAAAGAAGGAAAAGAAGCACACGGACTTCTATTGATTTAAAATATATATTAAATAATACACCACACACACACACACACACACACACACACACACACACACACACACACACACAGGTTCTTTTGATGGAAGTGGCCACTATCACTAATAGCCCTAGACTTTAAGGTAGGCACTCTCGTATCCATCCTAATAAAAAATCTAGAGATTGTATAATGATTAGGACTCACAGCTCAATTGAGTGGGAAATTGGGCTCGTCAATGACTTCACAAGTATAAACTATTCTAGACCAGGCTGTGGGAGGAGGGCTGTCATTGGTTTACAGTATTGTTCTTTTTCTCCAGTCCGGAGAGGGAGTCCTCAGAATCCAGGGTAAGTTGCTAACGAACTCAGGCAGACGTGGAAAGAGAGTTTAAAGAAGCACAGTTTCGTACCATCAGAGAGGCTGTCTGGCTGGAGCATTCATCACATCAATTGTCAACATACCTGGCTTTGCCAGAAGAGCAGAAGAAGAAAGTCCTCAATAGAGAAGAAATCTAATTGCAGGATACCTGTCTGTTTATTCAGCTCCAGTGACCACTGGAGTTAGTGCTAAATGCATATTTTAGCAAGTATAATACGGCACTGTCAAAATTACCCTGACAATAATAGGCCTGTTAAATTATAGCTCCATGAGTTCGGAGGTAAAACGGCCCTGCTTGGCAGCGCACATTAATCTGTGCCTGTTCACACAAGTGCTTCTGCTGAGCAGGTAGCATGTTTAAACAAGAAATACTGGTCTTAAAAACCTCTGATTTATGGTAGGTGTTGTTTTGACACAGCATCATTCAGACGATTTACAAGGCAAGGCTTGGTGTTAAAATATCTCACCGGTGTTGCCCTTCGTCACCAACATAAATATTCAGCAATGGCGCTGGAAATTGGTGAGGTGCCCATTCAGGCCAGATCACTCGCTCAGTTTCCTTTCAACTGAGATCTGTTGTGGATATGGCTAAAAAGAAACAAGGATTTCTCTTCCTTGAGTTCAGACTGGAATGGAGAATAAGAATAGCTGCCGTTCTGACAGCTTTCATGGACTCATCCTGCCTAGATTGGTTTTAATTCTGGCATAAGGCCTACGGGCTTTTCTTCTCTTTCTTTTTTTAAAACCTTTTCCTTGCTTTGTGCATGTTGTAAAGAATATATTTATATGTACATTAGTTAGTTCAAGAGGCTTTTTCTGTTCAAAGGAAGAAGTTAGTCATCGTCAGAAAAGCTTTGTTGCAAAACAAAAACACACATTACCCCTTTCATTTTTTCCTTGTTTTTAATAACAAACGTGAGTGAGTACAAAAGGAATTACACAAAAGATTGCATTAATCATAGTGATCCTCAATAGCCACATAAATATTATTTTTTTTTGGTTTGAATGAAATAGCTAATGGTTTGAAGTAGGTGTGGCAATTAAATCCTGTCAAGTTGTCACATATTAAAAATAATGTTTTTTCACATAACAATGGGCATATGTACTTAAACTCTTATCGGGGTGATATTAAGTGATATTTTATGGGAGTTGCCCATTTACGGCTAATAGCATAATAAAAGCCTTTGTTATGAGTTTAAATAGTTACATAGTTACATATATTTGATTGCTGTTGTTATTTCATCCGTAATCTCTCTAAATGAGATTATTATGGTGCTTTTCTAACAGCTGGCAAATATTACACTGTTTTAATGCACACTTTAAATCTGTTAGAATGTTCCAATTGCTCTTTAGTCATTTTTTTTCTCCATAATAAATTGTACATGGAAATACTGGCAGCTTAGTAACATGCATGTGCATGTATACACACACACACACACACACACACACACACAGAGTGAGAGTTGTTCAATAGAATGTTTAAAAGATAAAAATTGTTAACTTGTTCAAAATGATGATCATGTATTTCAGAAGATAAAAAGGATGGCATTTCTCTTAATTATTTCAAATTATTTTCCACAAAGGCTTATATTAAATATTGCATGCATATTTTTATTTCATCTTTGTACCCTCTATTATAAATATTATTCTTCATTTTGAAATGAACAGACTGGGAAAAAAATCTAAATATTTGCATCACTGAGTCACATTTTATCTCACATAAAGTATAATTTTTTTTTGTCTGCTTCTGTCTGGTTTACCATGGTACTTGTCAAGATGATAGTTACCCTTAATGGCAAATGTGTATTTAGTATCTGAGTATCGTGCTATCCTTGTGAGTCTGTCTTCTCTGAAGGTAGCGAAGTTCTATGACTATAATGTTAATGTCCTCCACTGTGAGGCATCCAGTGGTTCAGGATCCATGCTGTTTAAATCCAGCTAACTTAGAGCTAGGTATACGCAGCATCCGTGGCTCCTGCCACCCGAGATGTGTAAATGGGTTCCCCATCCAAGGCTTCTCCCCAGTGTCAGATCCACAGTCAGAAAGGCCTGGAGGAACAAGTGCATCACAGAACCCTCCCCAACCTCTTCTTTTGTGCAACATTTCAAGAGAAAATGGAGTGAGTTCTGTACCAACTCCATCACAAATAGATATGGATGTTATGGAGAGTCTAGTGGGGGTAAAGCATGGTTTGGGGGTACTAGGTGGAAATCAGCAGGGACTTATTAAGTTAGGATTCTGTTTGTCTGTTGTTGTGTTGTTTTGTGGTTAGTTATGTATGCACTACCTGTGTCTTGTGTTGGCTTTGTGCTCCTGCCGTCTTCAAACTTATCTGTTATTTTATTACCACATGTCCCAGACTCAAGATCGGGGACTTTGTAGTTGATGAGTAAATACATGTTGATTTCTTAGAACAAGGGGAAGCTTCGTAGGGGCATTTACATCTCCCCAAGCTACGCCCAGCAAGAACAATGGAGTGCAGGGGTAATTAGAATAAAATTGCACCCTTTTGTTTTATAGTTGGCAGATATATGGAACTGAGTTCTGCTTTCAAAAGAGCAGCTGCCAATAGGCCATAGTGGGCCTAGTCTACAGAGTGGGAGGGCCTAGACAGAAAAGCCAGAATCGATTCTCCGTGATTCGTGAACCTGGCCTATGGTTCTAGGTTCTCTAGTTGTTTGCCAGCTGAGGAAATAAAAACTGTCAAACACCTAATACATTTCTTTGAGGCTTCAGTGTCCCTTGAAGAGGACTTCTGGCCTTTCCATAGCCTGGGGTTTTTCTACTTTCATAGTTGTGTTTTATAAACTGGTGGCCCCAAGAAATAGGAGAAAATGCATGGTGTTTTAAGACATGTTAATGACAGACAGGCTACAGCCGCAGTGAAGGGGAGCCTGAGAAGGCTTGGGGAGCTGACATGTCCCTCTGTGGTGGTGACATGGCCTTGCCACTGCTAAACCATTTGCTTCAGTTCCCTCGCCCTTGGCCTCCAATAAGTGAAAAAAGGAGTTCCTTTTCTCCTCAGATATTCATTGGTCAGCTTCTAGGTGTCTGTCCATCTTCACAGGACTTTGCATACTTAACTAGCCACAGACAATAGATGGCTTTAAGAAAACATAAAAATAAATAATAACAAAAAAACCCATTGCGTTCTCTGATTCTGTGTAGGAGTGTTACAGATTGTAAATTTAGGAGTTGTGGATGAATACACAGACCCTAACTTACTCCCCAAATGGCCCGATAGTGTATATCTTCACCATCAGTGGCTGGCTTTGATTTCATTAAGTTTGCTCTTCACCTGATACTTGAGAGTAAATTGTTTCATACTGAAACCACGCTAGTGGGAGGATGCAAGAGTCTGGGGAACTGAAGTCCACGATTCTGTGTTTAAGATCACAGTTGCTGAGTTACAGCAGACTCCAAGTCTCCACTACCATCCAAACACATTCCTGACCCATGAGGGAAGTCACCATGCTATGGCCTAACCTAGGAAATGGACAGGGATCTTCAGAGTTACAGAGTCCTACATACACTCTGGGCGCTCTAGACGTCTCAGTAGAATATGAGCAATGACATTTTCTCTGTGAGTAATGTTATCTTGCAATCAGCCATCATCCATTGAGTATCCTCATTCTTGGAAACCAGGATTAGTCTTTGAGGGGAAAAAAAAGTCCCCCTCTTTAAGTTGTATTAATATCCAGAAGAAAAACTTGACAAGCTTTCAAGTGCATTTTGAGTGGAAGTTTATTAGAATGTGTGCTTGTGCAGAAAGCCATCGCACAATCAGGTTCTCCATTCTGGGAAGTGTCTGCTTTCACGTCTGTCTTTCTTTTTACATTTGCACTTTAATAGATTGTATCACATGGGCAAATGTTTCAACCTCCTGAACACCTGCAAAGTCTACTTGAGACTTGTTCTGGGCTCTTGGAAACCTTTAGCCAGACATTATTTCACATGTAATCACTCTCATCGTTTTGGGAAAGTCCTGCCTGCAGGTCTGCCTTGCTGGAAGGTGGTGCTCGGTGCAGCTTCCTGTCAGACCTTAGAGACCAGCGGCCCCATCCCTGACTCTGGGGGTTAGTTCAGGATTTCCCTCTGAACTTGAAGCGGAAGTTTGAAGGTTTTTGGATTCCATGGCTGGGCCCTTTTTGCACTCGGCGAAGCCTGTAACCTGATCTAGAGATTTGAGAGCTGGTGAAGAGCATTAGCACACCAGCGCCTCTAGTTAGGTACCTCAGTGTCAGGTGACTCGCAAGTCTAATTCCGCACACCTGGATCATCTGTGCTTTGCGGCATAGACAGAAGCACAGTTTGGTTTTTGTCGTTACTTTGAAGTGCGTAGGTGTAAAAGATCAAGGAAGCATCACTTTCTTGTGCGTCGCCATTAAAACTAAAAAGAAAGAGCCTAGAGCAGTGGCCTGCAGGGGGCGCACCGGTGGCTGCTGCGCCGAGGACCTGGGCTCGGTTCCCAGCACCCACATGGTGACTCACAGCCATCTGTAGCACCAGTTCTGGAATACTCAGTGCTCACTTCTGACTTCTGCAGGTACCACACTCATGTGGTACACTTACATGCATGCCAACAGGACACCCATGCATTTTTAAATAAAAGAAAACAATTCTTCTGTTACAGTCAGAATGGCTTAGAATCATGAAATTAATTTTTTTGGGTGGTGGTGGTGGTTGTGTATGGACTGTAAATTATTTATTTCTTCTTTCCTTTTTGGAGAACAAGATCATACTGACATCTGAAAAACTGTATCTCATGCTGATATACATCTTCTCTCTAATCTCCTTTTTGCTTATCATAAAAATGAAAGTCAAAAATGGGTTTAGTATGACCCACCCATGTATTATACTGTAGACAGAAGTTCTCATTGGTACCAACTTTTCACAGCTGGTCTTGATGTGGCCATGTTGGTGGGAGGAAAAGTAATCCCTTCCTTGCGGTGCATGTTGGGGTACTGGAAAGGCTTTCTCCCTTGACGTTAGGCATAGGTAAGCGAGTGTTGGCAAACTATCCTGAGCTGACCAGAGGGACTCCTATGTAACCCAGGCCTCAGCTTGTTGTCACAGTCAGACAAACTTCAGTTTCTTCAGGACTCATCCCGTCTTTAGTCCAGGCAGGTACACTCAGCGCCTCTTCTACGTTTGAGAGTTCAAAACCCCGCGTGAAAAGTTTCAGTTCCCCTCCCATGCTACACTTTCTAACCACTCTTCTTCTGTACTCCAGAAGCTGTGGGAGTTTAAAGCTCCTTAACTGACTTAACTTTCAGGGATGTCTCATTCTAGGGTTTTCTTTATTAAAAATTACTCAATGTTGAGATTAGGTCAGAGTGTGAGCTTTTGTGTGGCAGAATGGGAGTACCTCATAGTTTTAGATAGAATCATCTTTTCTCCCCTTAATTCTCATGGTGGCTTTTGGTTTGGCATCAGATTTGAGAGCGCCCTGGCTGTCGACTAGGGTCCTCTGGAGTGAAGCAGCTGTCTTCAGCAGATTCATGTTTCTGTGTGCGTGTGAGATTTAGTTTTTCACGATGCTGTATGCTTTATATCATCATCTTCAATTAAAGGGGTATAAGACAGAACGTTTGGAAATAACCAGACAAGTAGAAATAACCAGACAAGAACTGCTCTGTGGTGGTTTTGAACCATGGTAGACTGTGGTAGAGAACCTGGCTTTAGAGCCTGCCTACCTGTCTACCAATGGCTACCCTCAGCCATGCTAGGAGGTATATATAGCCTTGCCAAAGTGCTTCCAACATTATATGTGGTATGGACATGATAGAACCAACCGTGTGTGTGTGTGTGTGTGTGTGTGTGTGTGTGTGTGTGTGTGTGTGTGTGATGTATGACAGTGCTAATTAACATTGACTAATTGAATTTTTCTTTTTTGGCTGTCTAAATGACATGATAATTTTAGGGACTTTATTTTCATAATTTAAAAATTCTAAATAAATATGCTATCTAGCTTAGCTTAGTACTTTTCTGTTACTGTGACACAACACCATAAGCATCAGCAACTATGGTAAGAGTGAGTTCATCTTGGCTTAGGGGTCCAGAGGTATAAGAGTTCGTCATGGAGTGGGTAGAGAGAGGTATGGCCGCCTGCGGCAGAGCAGGCACGGTCGTGGAAACAGGAAGCGGCAGCGCACAGCCTCAAATGCCAGCAGGAAGAAGCAGAGAAAGTGAACCAGAAGTGGTCTGTGATTTAAATTCTCAGAGCCCACCCCCGGTGACATACTTCCTCCAGGAAGGCTGTACCTCCATCCTCCTGGAACAGCGCCGCCCACTGGGGACTGTGTGTTCCAGTGTCTGTGCCTGTGGAGACAGTTCTCATCCAAACCATCACGCTCGTCTTGATAATAATGAGAATGTGGTGTGCGTGTTTTCTTGGCTTTGTGGAAAAGCAGATAAATCACCGAAGACTAACAAGCCACAAACAAAACCAGTATTGTAGGTTTTTGTTTCTTTGCGTGTTTTGTTTTTGCTTTTGTTTTCAATGGGGCTTAGCTTCATTCCAGAGTTCATTTTAAATTTAATTTGGTTTTACAATGAGAGCTCAATTTTGCATGTAAGTACCAAACATCTGGTTTACTTTTTGTTTGAAAATGATATGACTGAAGTTCAGTACAGAAGTCTATTTGTAATTAAGGAAAGACAGTTTGAAATTTTATAAATTAAGTTCTATTTAAATGGCACTTTGGAATTATTCCAGGTAAGTGGGTGGATATACTTCCTTGGAGTGAGAGAAACTTATTTTTTTTTTTAATGCTATTACAGGTCAAAATGTAGAAATTCCATGTATTCACCTTTTGCAAAAAGCGTGAAAAATGACAAATTTCACAAGTGAAATTTAAAGTTGACCTGAGGCAGTTTTAGATTGTTGGGCCTTCAAATTTTATTCATGGGATGTTTTTAGAGACACTCTGTGGTTTGTTCACTCCAGTTAATTCTGGGCAATCCTTCTGCGTGTCTGTCAGATGAACATCTTGATACTTCAACTTCCTCTTGCGCAAAATACAGCTACAGCAGCCTGCGAAGAAAATGAGATTTCTGGTTGGTTCTTCGAAGCCATGAGTTATCTTTTTAGGACATTGAAGGGTGCAATAAATCAAACACAACAAATATAACTTTCTACTACGTCGACTGCCCCATTAGCATTAATAAACCAACAATTTAAATGCCATATTAGAATGGACTGGCTCTAATAGCCTTGAGAAATAAATATTACAATGCATAGCCTGGGTGGAGAGAGGCCCAATGGAAGAGTCCTTGCTGGTTAACAGCGGTAGAGGTGTGTCTGCAGGTGGGAAGCCCCTCGCTAGACCCTGGACTCCGGGAGTCAGCATCAGTCACGCCGGGGTCTCCTCTGTGCCCTGTTCTGTGCTGACATTCAGTGGCCCTGTCACACTATAGGATTTGTTTAGGAACAATTGGATAAAAGTTTCTTAACTTAAAAAAGCTAAGAAACCCTCAAAGCAGGCGGTCTGTGAAAAGACACCAGAGGGTTTTACAGCATCGCCTTCCCTGCCCCTTTGATGTCTCGGAGATCAGTCGTATGACAGGTTGTGTCTGTTGGCATTAAAACCTTAGCGTCTTATCAAACTGCATCAGCCGAGAGTGGGACAGATCTGGACTCCTTCCTTGTGTTCTGTCATTTCATAGCACCATCATTCGTTTGCTTTGGCAAATTAAACGTATCCAATTTTGTCACTTTCATTATCGTGCTTCCCCTGCAGTCCTAAAATGACAACAAACCAAAGCCTCCTCACTCGGGTCTCTGCCTCGGAGTGCCGGGCCTGTGGGTCTGCAGCGCCCTTTGGCCCGTGCAGGTCTCTTGGTACCTTCCCTCTCCATTTAGGTGACGTGCAGAACTTGAAACAAAAACTCAACGGGATTCCCATGAATCTTTGGTCAGCGTGAGGCTTTTAACTCAACATTTACTAACCTCTCAGTATGCCTGTGTGCTGGGGACTTGGCGTAGGCTGCCCGGATAGTGTACCCTGTGTTTTCCAGACAGTTTCTTTTCATTTATTTATTGGGGCATGTGTACGTGTGGTGTAAGGATGTGTAGTGGTCTGAGATTGACATCAGGAGTCTTTCCGAATCACCCTCAGTCTTATTTTTTGAGACAATCTTACACCAAACCTGGACCTCACCAATTGGGCAACATTGGCTACCTTGTCTGGTCAGTGAGTCCCAGGGATCCACCTACCTCTGTTTCCCACCCACCCACTGGTGCCCGAGTTCCTGGCTACAGCCACGTGCTTGACTTTTATGTGGGTGCTGGGGATCTTTACTCGGGTCCTTAGGCCTGACTGGCAAGCACTCACTGCCTGGCTCTTTCCCAGGCCTTCTGCGTTCACTTTCTAAAGATGTGTTCCTAAGACCTGTGGATTATCCTATTCAAACTAGAGTAACCTTTCACCTCTTTAGGTAAAGATTAAATTATGCTTAGTACAGTATTTCTTCTCAAGTGATGGTGGGCACCGTAGTAATAAGAAGCATTAACATTTCACAAAGCTTGTGTGACCCGGGCAGCCCCGCGTGCCCACTAGGACCCCTGCAGGATGCACGTCAGAATGTGATGTGCTTGTTGACATGCAAAGCCTAGCTTGAGGCACGCAAGCGTGAAAGTGACCGACTAAAAGATACTTGAACTTCTTTAGTTCTTCTGTTCTTTGTTCTGTTTAGTCGACTCTTACTTTTGCCTTCTTGTTTTTCACGAGTGTTCAGAAGGGTTTACATTTGAAAAGGAAGTATTCCCGAAAAAATGGGAAAAGGCAAAAATACATTCTGGAGGACGGGCTACCGGTCCTGAACGACAGTGACAGCTTCTGTGTTATGCCGCTCCATTTTCTGGGGGTCGTTCCCCAGTATGTTATCCTACCTGTGTGTGTGTGTGTGTGTGTGTGTGTGTGTGTGTGTGTGTGTGTAGAGAGAGAGGGAGAGTGAGTGTGTGTGTGTGTGTGTAGAGTGTGTGTGTGTGTGTGTGTGTGTGTGTGTGTGTGTAGAGAGAGAGGGAGTGTGTGTGTGTGTGTGTGTGTAGAGAGAGAGGGAGAGTGTGTGTGTGTGTGTGTGTGTGTGTGTGTGTGTGTAGAGTGTGTGTGTGTGTGTGTGTGTGTGTGTAGAGAGAGAGGGAGAGTGTGTGTGTGTGTGTGTGTGTGTGTGTGTAGAGAGAGAGGGAGAGTGAGTGTGTGTGTGTGTGTGTGTGTGTGTGTGTGTAGAGTGTGTGTGTGTGTATGTTTATGTGTGTGTGTGGAGAGAGAGAGAGAGAGAGAGAGAGAGAGAGAGAGTGTGTGTGTGTGTGTGTGTGTGTGTAGAGAGAGAGAGAGAGAGATCTGGGGGAAAGAAACAGAAAAAAAGAATTCTAAAATTTTACTAAAAGTAGTATTCTTAATTATTCTAAAACATTCTTGAATATTCCTCTAAGGATAAATTAAGCACAATTACATATTCATCTAGAGCTCTTTAAATCGCTATTAGAAATGCAGTATAATGTTTAGTAGGATTAATTTTTCACAGGGTGTTATTATCACACCTATTTGTTTATTTTGCATGTATGAGGCAGGGGCATGTGGAGCTCAGGAGACAACTTTCAGCCATTGATTTTCCCAATCCACCACATGGGTGGGTCCTGGGGGCTGAACTAAAGTGGTCAGGGTTTGTGGCAAGCGGCCTTGCCCACTGAGCCACCTTGCCAGTGAGCATAGATGTCTGAACGAGAGAATGAGATGGTCAGAGAACTTAGCCGTTCAAGTGGCCAGAGTGGAGAGCTCAGAAGGTCCTCACTGGAAGAACTGAGGTCAAGCACTCTTGGTCATTGTAGGATTTCCATCTCTCTCTAGGTCTGCAGACATGGGAGAAAGACGGCGGATTCACTTGTTGGTCTGGTCAGGGTAAACCTTCTTATTTGTGTGGATATTTTGACGTCAGACTTGGCGGCACCAGAGCTCATTTTGATGGCAAGCTAGAGCCAACTGTGTGCAGCTCCAGAGGGAGCCCACTGACAGACCCACTCCTTTGTTAGGCTTTGGGGCAGAGTTCAGTGTGCAGCTTTTTGTCTTTTACTCAAAAAGAACAAATTATCTCATTATCCATTTCACTGACCTTCCCCTTTTTACATTTACAGTAAAGTTTAATTCATGGATTATGTGCCAAGAGAGATGAGCAACAATAGCTAATAATGAAATAGAACAGTGATACTATACTATAATTAAAGGCATTAAAAAGTTTTGAATTATTTGCTTCTGGAATGATCCACTTAATGTTTCCAGATGATGACTTGCTAACAGATGAGGGTCAGGGCTTTGTTCTTACTGCTCTGCTCTGGAGAGGTCACCATGTTTGGACAGCTACTAGACAGCATTGTCCAAGAAGCCTTAGCCCTCAGAAAGCCTATGCTCATAGTAAGATCATTTGATCTCTTTTTTTCCTCCCACAATATACAGTATAAAATATTGGCATATACACCTGATTGTAGCTATTTTTCAATTTCTTATTTAGTAAACTTAGGTATATGCCTTAATTATATTCTTCATCTTTGTGCTTTTAGAAAACCCATTTCCAGTTCCTTTATGTTTTTTTGATGGTGTATTAGTTACCTTTCTGTGGCTGTGATAAAATCCCACGACTGTCATGGGGTAGAAAGCATGGCATGGTGGCAGGAACAGGAAGCAGAAGGATTCCATTTCATCAGCACACAGGAAATAGGAACTGGGACTCCTAAAGCCCGCCCCTGGTGATGTACTTCCTCCACCAAGCCTGTCCCCCCTAAATGCCCCATGACCTCCCAAACAGCACCACCAACAGGGACCAAGTGTTTAAGTCCGTGAGCCTGTGGGGGACACTTCTCGTTTAAACCACCACACAGGGTTAGTGCTAACTGTCAACCTGACAGAATCAAGAATCACCTAGAAGACAGACGCCTGGTTTGTGGGGTTTATCATGATTACATCCATTGAAATGGAAAGACCCTCCCTCTGCAGGTGGGTGGCTCTGTTCCCCAACTGGGACCTGGACCGTGGCTATTCCTGATTGTGGATGCCATGTGACCCACTGCTTTGAGCCCCTGCCTCCTGGTTTCCTCGCCCTGGTGGACTAAACCCTTGAACTGTGAGCACATCTACACTCTTACTCCTATAATAAGTTGCCATTGCTGGGGTGTTTTAATCACAATAACAGAAAAAGAAAATAGTCTTTTTTAAGAGTTATAGACTTTTAAGTTTTCAGCAGGTGACCAGCCAGTTTGTTCGTGGGATGCCTTTGCAAGGTTTCTGCTTCTCCCCGCCAGCCTCCTTTTCCATAGTGAGTACGTACGTTAGTAGAAGGCTGTCATGGACAGCACTCTTCTCCTGCAATTCAGACAGAGAGCTTGGATGTGGAGCTTGTTCATCCTGAATGTGTGTCTCTCTCCTAACAGAATCCTGAGAGATCTTCAGGTCTTTGAACTTTTTTGTTTTCTTTCATAAGTTTGAGGGCACACACCGGGTCTGGACAGAATCAGGGTGACTGTCCTGATTAGATTTTATTGTCGCTTGACCCAACCTAGAGCCACCTGGAAAGGGGAGCCTCAGTTGACGTATTGCCTCAGTCAGACTGGCCTTTGGCCAGGTCTGTGAGAAGTTGCCTTGATAGATGGTCAATGTGGGAGGGCCTAGCCCACTGTGGGTGGCACCATCCCCAGGCAGGCGGATCTAGGCTGTATAAAAAAGCTAGCAGGGAGCAAGTGGGGAACCAGTAAACCAGAAAGAAGCTCTCTTCCATGGTTCTTGCTTGGAGTTTCTGACCTGACTTCCCTCAATGGTGGATTGTGACCTGGAAGTCTGAGGTAAAATAAACCCTTTTTCTTCAAGTTGCTTTTGGTTAGAATGTTCTATCACAACAGAAAGCAAATAAAAGTGGCCGTGCATCTGAATGAGATCATAGAAAGGCGAGGCTTAGCTGGAAAGTGCTTTGCCCTGAAAAGTCCAAGAAATACAGAATTATGTGTTCTGACCTGAACAGGGAAACATGATGTTAGACTGCTTTTCCTGCTGCAGTCTTGATTCCATTCCTTAGAATGTGTTTTGTTTGTCTTGCTCATTTTGTTTGTCGACATCAAACTATGCAGCCAAAGGATGGCTTTGAACCCTTGATTCGTGTGTCCATCTGTAACTAGAGTTTTCCTGCCTTGCCCACAGTCAGGACAAATCTTTGTCACCTCCAGTCCCACAGCCGCTCAGACCCAACCTAGTAAACACAGAGACTTATATTGCTTACAAACTGTATGGCCATGACAGGCTTCTTGCTAACTGTTCTTATATCTTAAATTAACCCATTTCCATACATCTATACCTTGCCACGTGGCTGGTGGCTTACCGGCATCTTCACATCACTGCTTGTCATGGCGGCGGCTGGCAGTGTCTCCTTCCGCCTTCCTGTTCTTTCTTTTCTCCTCTCTGTTAGTCCCGCCTATACTTCCTGCCTAGCCACTGGCCAATCAGTGTTTTATTTATTGACCAATCAGAGCCATTTGACATACAGACCATTCCACAGCATCCATCTCCTTAGTGTTGGCATGACAGTCATGTGCTTCCTCACTTGGTTTGTGTGGTGCTGGTACGAATCATATCCTGCATGCTCAGCCCTGCTGACCAAGCTACATTGCTAGCCTCTCCTTAGAGCATTGGGTGGATCAACCCGACAGCCTGAGCTAGCTGTCTTGCCGCCTTTGCCTCCTGGTTATAATGTCTTGGTGAATTAAAACTCTCTTACCCCTTTCTGATGAAAATATTAACAGTTTCCAATTGTGACTAGTAGGTCCATTCAGCTTTAAGGGAACCTTTCAGAGATGAGCCACGGGACTTTCATCTGAGGGAGTGGAGTCCATGACAGCCCGAGAGATTGGATCCTGTCATGATTTTATTTCATTCTGAGCCTACACTGGTATTATTTAATGCAACCAAGTTTTGAATGCCAGTGGAGAACACAGCTAAGGTCATGGTCTGAAAGGACTTTGATGTCCTGCAGAAGCCTGATTTTCTCCTAATATGCATGAAAAGCTTGTGCGGTATGGCTCTTAGGGATGAATATTTGTTCCTGTGGGTTACAATAGCATACATAACCTGTGAGTGATGGGAAATGTCGGGCAGAATATGGATTTGGAGGAAAAGGGGTAAGAACGAGTATGAAAAAAATTAGCCATGGAAATCTACAAATATGAGGCCGAGAATATTCTTGCAGACATGTCAGCAGGGTTTTACCAGTAACAGCAGGCACATTTCCACATTCTGCAAGTAGAGAATTTCTGATTTAAAAAAATTTCAACCAAACAACTTCACAGTCAAACCCTTTTTTCCTTACGTAGGAATTTCTCCTCTCTCCTTAGCTCACAGATTCTGTGGGGAGAAAATGCACCAAGGACGATTATGGTCTGGATGACTTTTAACTATCCATGAACACATGCATATTGATTCTTAGGACCATTGCTCGGGAACAGTCTTTGGTGACCCGAATTAATGAAATAGTGTGGAAGTCATTTTGTTTATTTGTGCGAGAAGAAAGCTGGTGTGGCTGACGGGTGGTTGGTAAGGTGCGTGTGCACATGTGTGCATGAATGTATGGAGGTCAATGGAGGTCAACACTGGCTGACTCTCCAGCTGCTTTCTACTTTAGTTTTTGAGACAGTCTCATGAACCTGGATTTCACCCATCCAGCCAGGCTGGCTGAGCAGCGAGACCCAGGGGTCCTATCGCAGGGATCCCCAGCACTGAGATTACAGGCATGCTGGCACACCGAGCTCTTTACAGGCGTGCGGGATCCGACTCAGGAGCACTTCCCTGCGAAGCCATCTCCGCAGCCCCCGAGAGAAAACCGAATCCCTCGGAGTCCTTTCCTCATCACAGTGGTGTGAGCAGTGTACGGAGTGCGCAGAATGGTGGGTGCGCATCGGAGTAGGGGTGCGGAGACAGATTTTCCGTGGCTGACATCAGTGATGAGGAGAGGCTCAGAGTAGAAGCAAAGGCTGAGGAAGTGGAGTTGTCTAGAGAATAGGGATTCCGGCATGGGAATAGCCGAGGATCCCCCTTTGGTGTGCACAGCAGAGCAGATCAGGGTGAGAGCAGGAGACGGGGAGGTCAGCACATAATCCGTGAGTTTCCCTTTGTGCCGTTGCCAGCTCTGTGCCAAAGGACGTCACGGCAGTTATGGAGGCACTTATTGGTGTAGATGTGATTAACCACCAAAGACTCAGCTCTACGTTTTTTTTTTTTTTTTTTGTAGAGCACCTTAGGGTGTTGTTCTGAGGGAGTGGTTTGAGGGAGGCAGAGCGATTGGATATGACACGGGGTGGTTAAATATCTCAAAGCTGCAAAGAGGGAACGCAGAAGGAAGAGCAAGACGAAATTCTTCCATTTGTTGCATTTTACCCTGGCTTCCTTGAGGTAGAGGCAAACCAGAACCATATAAATGTGCGTGTCTTTTCTGAGCACTCGCAGCCCCACTGGGCATGGGCTGTGGAGGTGCCGAGGCGGGGGTGGGGGGAGTGTGCTGGGGCTGGGGTATTTCTTTTCACTGCCCCCCACACAGCTTACCCTCATGCTTTTGTATCAGGGCCAAGTTTCTGGGTTGCAGCTGCCACGGGAACAAGCTGGAACATTCCTCTTGTTTTGAACCTGACCACTGGTGATTTATTTGTTTTCCCACCTTTATTGACATCCAGATTTGGTGACCTCTTCATCCTTCCTCTGGGTGGTCAGGTGCCAGCCAGACGCAGCGTCGGTCTCAGTTCTCATGATGGCGTCCCACAGCGTCTCTTTTCTAAGTGGGTAAATACTGAAAGTGCTGCTTTCTGTGTACATTCACTTAACCTTCATCCAGCTGGGATGAAATGCTTTTGGGGTCTGGTATTGAATCAAATCAGGCACCATGCATCCAGCTAGGCCCAGAAGTCTTCAAAGACTTTGTGTCTTTTGTTTTCATGTACCTTGATGCCTGGTGGGGAAAACAGAGGTAGGACCACTGTGTGGAAGGCCGAGAATCCAGAAGGGACATAAGGAGCTAAAACAGAAGCGAGGAGCGTGGCCGTCTGCGGTAAAGCTGAGGTGTGAGCGGGTGCTTGGCCTGAGGATGAGCCTGGACTAGGGAAGGATGCTGCTGAGCTGGTGTAGAGCGGTTGGCGGGAATGGAGGGTGGCACCACCCAGGCGGGGGAGGGGAGTCGGCCATTGCAGGAGCCACTCTGGCTCTGTCCCTGGAGAAGCAGGACATCTGTGTGTAGATGCCCACTGACGTGACCTTTCTGCACCTGTCTCTTCTCCATTTTACTGGGGATCCGTAAGGAACTAGAAGGGCCTCATCCACAGTCTTATTTTTATTTATCCTGAACAGGACGGAATCTGAGCAGGCCACAGTTTTGTAACTGTGTGACAACCGGTTTAACATTTAACCACGTTGTCTGTCCCTCTTGATCTGTCTAATTTAACGGGACTGGGTGACACTCAGCACACCTTCCTCCTCCTCTTCCTGTCCTGAGTACCTCACTGCCGGATCTTCAGCCCACAGGATGATTTCATAGCCAGTGAAATAAGACCTATACACATGAATAGTTCATTGGAAGCTGATACAGATGACTACGTCACCTGCGTTTACCTTTGTCATGGTGGCTGACACTTCATAACTGTCCTTCTGCTTTGGTTGTGTAGAGGTGAATCTGGGTAAAGTCCTTCGAAGTTTGAGCTGTGGAAAGCATATGCCGAGTGCTGGCGTTCTGCTTCCTGTAGGGCTGCATCTCTACAGCCTTTTCCTATCGCGAAGGCTTTATCGTGCGGAAAGCACGGGGCATTTTTCTTAAAAATAAAAATGCTGCTTAGTGCCCCCCCCACGCCTCCTCCTTCACAAGTAATAAAACTTTGGTGCTTAATCAGGGTTCCAGATGTTTGTATGTATTTATTTATTTGGATATTTATAGTGTCTTTGTCAAGCAGTTTGCCTCCCTGGGTGCATTCCAGAAATTTTAAAAACATACATGGTGAAGCCACAAAGATCAAAGGCCCATGTCTTGTGAACTCTTTGCAGCACGTCGGGTTGGGACAGTCCCTGAAATGATTCGCATTAAGAGAACAGAATGAAAGCTCTCTCTGTCCACGCCGGGTTTTGTGGAATGTTCTGGGTGGAAGCTGACGGACTTTGCAGGACTTTGCCAGAAGGACCCATTCATGTTGAAGTCTCTCCCCTCTGCTGAGTGAGGGCACTGCTTGGAAACACGACAACAGAGTAGGGCCTGTAACTTCCTCAGCATCCACAGACTCTCACTGTATAGTCCAGAGTGGCTGGAACGCTCTGTGTAGCCTGGGCTGGACTCTAACTTGAGATCCTCCTGCCTCAGACTCCTAAATACTAGATATAAGCATGCACCGTCATACTTGGTTTTCTGTGTTTTGTTATTTGTGTCTTTGCTATTTCCTCCTTAAAAATATAGAAATTAACTATTTCTTTAAATTCTTGAATATTGATTCTGCTATGCAGAACTCTAAACTGCTCACTGTGCGTAAGTATTTTATTCTCTTTATTATTTTAAGAATGTGTAATATCTGCATGAACATGGGAAACAGTAAGATTTCTTCCTGTGATTGGTTAATGGTACTGACCAGTCTCTGGAAAGGAGAGAGACCCTCCAGAAAGAAGCATCAGTCGAGCCTGATGGAGCCAGCCTGTGTCAGGGAAACCCATGTTCTGAGTGACAGTCTCCAGTGCAGACCACCTGCTTGGGTGGAGTCCTGCATGAGCAGGTCTTGGCAATAACAACACGCTGCCTGTGGCCGTGAGGTGGGCACACGCAGGCATGTTCTCGGCTTCTCCCTGGCGCTCCTGGCATTTTGAGTGTTTGACTTAATGCTTCTATTTCTTCTGCCGAGGGCAATTCCCACCCTTAGGTGACAGGGCAAGAAGTAACTTCACCCGAGCTAGTGTGTTCAGCCTTCAGGACTGTGGGACGCTATCTACTCCAACACTGCACGTTTGACAGAAGTGTCTATGTCAGTACGAGACAGGCTCACCCCCGAGGATCCTGGGAGGGTTGCTCATCAGCAACCTGAGAGATGTAACTTTACCTGGATTCCTTTCTCAACCAGTGATGCTGAGAATACCTTTCAGCAAGGCTACTGGTGGCCCAGCCATAATATTCTCTTTTAAATTGGTGACATCCTTTAAGTATCAATAAAATCAATTTTCACTTAAAAATTGTTATATTAAATTATATCTGAAAAATCACATATGGCTGATGTTTAAAACAGGCCCATTCTCATGTTCTGATTTCGTCCTGTTAGAACACAGACTGGAATTTAGCTAGAGACAGATATTGCTGATAGAACGTTCGGAATTTCTCAGGCCCAAAGACTAGCTGATGTTTTTAAAAAATATGATTTCTATTTTTTGTATCTTTAAGTAATGCTTTTTGGGCTCCTAGTTATAGCCTATTTTCCTATAATCATTTATGGTTAGTGTTTGTGAGCTTTATAATTGAAGTTGATCAAGTGAAAAGCCAGTCAAATATTTTCTCTTTCTAACATCAGCAGAGGGTTTTCTTTCACTTTTATTTTTGTAGGTGTCAGGGATGGAGCCAGGGTCCCATGCACGCTGGGCAAGCAGTCTGTCACTGAGCTCCATCCCCAGACTGCCCCATTGGTGAGAACGTTCATTAGAATGTGAATGGGGTCTTAATTTTTATATGAGAATTGCTACGTTTTTATTGGATCCTGAAGTAACAGGGTTCAAGGAAAGAAACTTGAATCTGAGAATTACATATTTTATGATTTTCTTTATCATTTTTTTCTTCCTCCTTGAGACAGGGTCTCCTGTAGCCCAAGCTGGGACTTGCAGTACAGCCTAGGATAACCTTGAATTCCTGATCCTTCTGCCTCTGCCCACAGCTGATTAGGGGCATGTACACCCAACTTAGGCAGGTGCTGGCCCAAACCAGGGTCTTGTGCATGACAGGCGAGAAACTACCACCCGAGCCACGTCCCCAACCGCTCTGTTTAACTTTTAAATTTTCGTATCACTGCTCCCTTTGGTTGTGTGTCTTTAGGAAAATTTCTAGATTAAGTATGAACGAGAACATTTTGCCAGCATAGCCTGGACAGCTATGTACTGTGCTGGCACACACCTCCTGGGACCCGAACCTCAAACGGGTCCTGTTTGGGGCCTCACGTTCAGACGTAATAGAGCAGTTGCAGGCACACTGAGAATGCAGCCCTGCCTTCCTGGGCGTTGGATGTTTGGCAATCCTTTGAGCTCAGTTCTGCCTTCCCTGCCCATCTGGCCCCCGGGCCCCCTGCTTTCCTGGAGCACCTGCTCACCCGGCGTCGAGGACCTTATTGAAACCATATCCTCGCATCACACTTCTCCTGGTGCGTGTTCTTAGATGCCATTTTCTAGCATAATGTGTGTGTGTAGTGCTTCCCTTCTCTAAATTCAAGAGCAGTCCCCCACCCCTGCCCTGTGGTCCCCTTGAATATCTGTCTTTGCTTTTCATCACAGGAAACCCATTCCCTAGACAGATGTGTGGTGGAAGCCCCCAGCTCCCCCTCACTCCCCCTTTGTGTCTCCAGCAGCTGCTGGGCTTTCTGTTCTTAGGTCACCCCAGTCGGAGGGACAGGGCAGGTGACGCCTCCTAAAGGCTGTTAATCGTGCCTTTGGTTACGGAGACCCACTAATGACCGGCTTCGGACAGGGCTCCTTGACTCAAGACTGAGTTGGAGAGTAGGAGTCCTTAATGACCCCATGATTGTCAGTTTTACCCACGTCACTCCCGGGGTGCGATTCTGTTTGTGTTGACACTTTGCATCTTAACTTGGACATGTTTACAAGGCACAGGAAAGCGGGCATGAAGCAGGTTGTGTAACGTGCTGTTGAGACGGGAAAATTGCTGGGGTTGGCTGAAGGGCCGCGGCTGCTCCGCAGAGCAGGACAGGGAACACCTGCCTCCTCATCCCCCGTCTGCAGGTCCTTCTGGTCCCTCTGCCCTCAGCGGGCAGGCCCTTCCTCCCTGTTCTGCATAGTGATTCCTCTTGGCCACGGTCTCCAGTCCCCTTCAGAGAGCAAGATTTACTTGACCAGGCTGCTGGCTGGGACAGCACTTGTACAGATGTTGGCATGGGCTGCTGTAACGGGAGCTTCTCTTTGGTCCTGGTGTGGTGGGGTTCAGTGTCTTTGTTGCGCTGAATATGCTAACTAAGCTCGTTTATTTTCTGTTGCTGTGATAAAGACTGTGGCCTACAGTAACTTGGGGAGGAGGAAAATGGTTTGTTTGCCTTACGCTTCCAGGTCACAGTCCATCATGCAAAGGAAGTCAGGCCAGGAACTCAAGCGGGAACTGAAGCAGAAACCATGGAGGAATGCTGTTTACCTGCTCCGTCACCGGCTTGTACTCACAGAGCTTTTTACCACAGCCCACACTCGCCTGCCTAGGGCTGGGGCCGCCCACAGTGGGCTGAGTCCTCTCATACCAATCATCAGTAAAGACGATCTCTCACAGACATAGCCACAGATCCATCTGATTGAGGCACTTCCTCAGCCGAGACCCTTCTTCCTGGGTGACTACGTTGTGTGAAGTTGACAATAAAAACGAACCAGGATACTAACTGTGAAACTAATCATCTGGCTTAGAATGGATGGGTGTGACGACCCGAATGGATTCTAGGGAAGGGAGGGACAGAAAGTTTGAATTCTTTTCTCTGTCACCCGGCTTTCACCACAGTTCAGTGACATTAAGTACGTGAGCATTGCTGTACGGCCTTGGCCCACCTACATCTTCCCCAACTGATTCTGTCTCATGAAACCCTGACTCCTGTTTGTCCCCTGCCCCGGGCCGCTGGCACTCACCTGGGAGTCCTGCCTGTAAATGGAATCTAAAATAGTTTTCCTTTTGTGATTAACATCTTCTGGCATCGTGTATGCCATAGCCAAGGTCAAAATTCCCCTCCTTGTTGAGGCTGAAGACTGTGCTGTTGTGTCTCTACCACACTTCGCTTTATCCCCCCATCTCTGTCAGACTGGTGGGTCTCTTGGCCTTGTGTGGGTAACACAGCAGCTGTGGTTGTGGCTGTACTGACACCCGAGTCTCTGCTTCTTTTTCTTTGGGGTGTCTATCCAGAAACAGAACTGCTGGACCGTACAGTCGTGGTATGCTTCCTGTTTGGCGATCCCGCCGTACTGTTTTCTATAGTGATCGGAGCGTTTTACCCACTCAGTCTGCCAAGGCTCCAGTCACTCCACAGGGCCACCAGCCCTTACGGTTTCCTGGCTTTTGATGGTAGCCCTCCTCCTGGCTGTGGAGCACAGAATCCTTTCTTCAGTCAGTAGATGATAGCGATGCATCTTTGTGTCCCCAGTGACGGGGAGAGCTAGGTCCCCCAAGGCAGCAGGGCTGCAGACAGTAGGCACTGGGGATCCTGGGATCCGGGATCCCGGGATCCGGGGATCCTGTTTTGGGCGTGTGGGTGGGTGTTTTCCTGCTGCTCTCATGTCACCTGACCTTCTACTTTATTGCCTTACACTTGAAATTTAGATCAAATGCAAACGGTATTTAGATTTATTCAGTTTCTCAACACATTTCCTGCCTTTCTTTCGACAGGATTGGCATAAGAAGTCTTTTTCAAGTAGTAAATTAATTTAAGTGGCGCGTACCCCACCTGAATTTTGTTACACGTTAGCGGTTTAGATAAATGGATATTATAATCGCTGAGCATTCTGGCCCAACAGTCCCGGGCCGACGTGGGAGACGCTACAATAGTGATAATATTCTGTCAGTCTGGGCCAAAGAAGGAGAAGGGAGAAGAAAAACCCAGGGCGTATTTTCTTATTTGTATTTATAAGATGCCTGTGGGGAAGCTGGAAATGCTGTGTGGCAGTTTACATGGCTAAAAGCACGCGGAGAGAGATAAGGTCCAAAGGATGCTGCCTCGCAGGTCCGTGGAGGAGAGACAGGGCAGGCCAGGTAATCGACAGCTGCGTCAGACAATACTCCTCCATCGCCAGCAAAGATGCTCTCCCCCTTAAACTCACCATTTCCTTGAAGAATGCAGTTTATTTTTAATGACTTTATTGATTTGACGATTGGGTTACAACGAACTGTATTTATTGCTGCAATGTTCCCTTCCCGTCAGCACTTTAATACGCATAAATCTACTCCTGGCACCACTTTGATAGACTGTAAAACTGCTTATATTTGCAGGAAAATTTGTTTTGCCACGGTATGTTTATGTTAGATGCGGTGTGACTTTTTCCCTCCTTGAAATCACTTTATGCCATAGCTTCGCTAAGAAATAGACACACTCAGGGCCACTAAAGATCAGGTGTTGTTGCGGTAACAGAAAACAAAATGAAAGGCTCACGGTGGAGATCACAAACACCATTTTCAATTTCATATAGTCACTTCTCTATGCTTTGTTTTTTTACTGTTGTGTGAAGACATCGCAGTGTTTGCCTCGCAGTTTATAGATGTATACTGGATATAGTAAATATCTAGTATATCCTACATTTACTGTTATAATCTGCATATGATTTTAATAGTTTGTGTGCAAGAGCCAGTAAAAGGGAACTTTATTTCCCCTTGCTCAGTGTTATGAGTGGAGTTAAAATACATTTTCTATGAGATTTCTTAACTCTTTCATTTAAATAATGTTTTGATGTATGTTCATGAATGTAGTTTTAAGATATGAGCTGATATATATATTTCAAAAATATTTCTTCCTTTTCCATAAAATTTCTTAGTACATACTTTCTTCTTCAATGAAGAGGAGTATACTTTTCATGTAGTTAAGTTTTTGGAATCTTAATTTGATTGATGCATTTATTCCCATGTTAGGGGTGGAACCCAGAGCCTCCTGCATGTCCAAACACTATCACCAAACTCCACTTCCAAGTAAAACTTTATTTTTACCTGCATGATAAAACCAATAATAACCCAGTGATTAATTATGCTGGGGTTAGGACTCTCCTTCTCTAAGGCAACTAAATGTCAAGATAAATCCATTGCCTAGTGCATCACTATTACAGCCTAGAATGCATTTCCAGCTACCTCTGAGATCTCTAATTCAGATTCAAAGATGTGACAAAGTGCAAAGGCCCTGTTAGGAATGAACAGCAGCCTTTGCGGGGCCCCGGGAGTGCTTTCGGCCCCGGGACAGGCCAACCCCAGCAAATGCAGAGCTGTGTGCCTCTGCTGCACATTCTCTCCACAGGAAGAAATGAACTTGCCGGGCACTTACAGAGTCCAGCGCTGTGCTCAAGGCCTTTGGGAATTATCAGCTGGACTTGAAGTGGGTCTGTGGGATTTCACAGGGAACTGCGTTATAATGGGATGTTTAATTTAAGAGAGCCTTGTCGATAAGGGAGGCACAGGGAACCAAAATTGTCCAACGGGTTTCTGCTGGCTTGGCAAGTTGTGTGGGTTTGCGTTGCATAGCGGTAATCACTTCCTCCTAGGGCAGTGGCCGCATCTCCTTTCGAGGGAAGAAGGTGGGTCTGAGTCTGGGCTTCTTTGCTGTGTGAGCAGAGCTTTTAGGGTAATGCGGTCCAATCCTGTACTCGTACAGAGGGGGAGTCGCCCTGCTCTAGTGATCCAGACCCAGGAGGACTAACAGATGCCCCTGGGCATAGGAGCAGCTGAACACATCATGAATCATGCAATTGAGCAGCCTGCTAAGTGAGGGAGAAAAGAATATCACGCACAGAGGTTTGATGTCTTTTTATGGGAAAACAAAGGAGTTTCGATCCTTTCACATTGAGTTTAGCTTAGCCATTGTGTGGCAAAGGAGGTTTAATGAATCATTGTTTAACTAAGAGCTTGCCAAGTATTTGACCATTAAATAGTCTCCAGTGTGTATAGAGTTCTCCTCTGACAGACTCTTATTTGACTGTGATTAATTGGCATCGAATTGTTATTTAATTACCTCTGCAGAAATCTAAATACAGTTTGTGTTCTGATTAAGTTATTTGATGTAATAACATGCAGCAGAGCTGGGAAGGTCAGCTCAGAAGACATCTTGCCACCAGGAAAGCCAACTTCTGCTGCTTGAAACTCACAAAAGGTCCCCAAAGTATTCAAAACTCAGAATCACAAATGTAGCTTTTTCTTAAAATACAGAAATGTTTGACAGTGAGAACTTACATTGTAAGTTCTGTAAGGCTTATGTTGAAATTTGTATGAAGTTATTAATTGGCCCATGTTAAACAACTTAGGCAAGAAGCCCTTGAGCCTGTCTGTAGTTCAAACACTTCACACAGTTACAATCGTTAGAGACATCAGCAGGGAGAATCCAGCAGCTGAACGCACCCGAGATGTAAGAGAAAGCGCTAAGAGGAGCCGTGGCGCTTGGGTGCCGTTCTAGTCTGGGAATGGTTGACCTAGTGAGAGGGGATGAAGACAACCCTTATGAGGGGAGAGTTTGGAGGCATGAGGCCCACCCCATATAAAGGAGACACTTGAACTTGGAGAGGAGGCAAGGAGGAGGAATGGAAAGAGGCAGATATTAAAAGAACAAATAATGGTGTCCTGAAGCATGCATGGCATTTTCAAAGGAGAGCACTGAACAGTGTCTAATGCTGCTGGAGAAGTCAGGAAGCATGGGGTTTGGAGAGCAGTGGCTGCTGGTTTTAGAAACCTGGGAAGTAAACTCAGCTGGGAATGCTGAGGTGAGGGAAGGCTATGATGCGTCTGGAAAAGACTCGGGGGTGGGGAGCGGCATTTTAAGGTCTTGGAATTCTCTGTAAGAACAAGGTGATGGTTTGACTACGAGATAACCTGTTCAGAGCTTTCCCGAAGTGACAAGATAAGTCCATTAAAGCAGTTACAGTACTGTGCCCTGTGTTACAGAGCTTATCTGGACTTCAAAAAGAAGTAATGCAGTAGTTGAGAAGGATGTATTTTATAAACATCTTTTTAAAAATCCCAACAAAGGTCTACACATTTACATTTAGCATAGCCTAGCCAGCTTGGTGTAACATCTGCTGGCAGTTCCCAGGTATTAAAATGATTGCTGGAGATAGAAGTGAAGATCAGATCTGGGTGTTGGTTGATCTGTCTCCAGCACACCTTCAGTTGTTTTACATAGGGTGGGGAGTGGGAGGGCCCATTGTCTTCAAGTTCCGTCACGTCCTCACACCAAGTGTTTGCCTGTCCTATTTCTGAGCATTGCACACACTCGTGGAAGCGTCGGAGACAGAGAGAGCTGATTTTGCATATCAGATGGCAGTTGCCGTTCAGAGGAAGCTCATCACTGAGCTGGACGCTGGCCTTTTGTGGAAGTAGAATTCTTTGTTTCCACGAATGCTTTCTGTAGCTGCTGCCATCTTTGTGGGATCACATTCTTGAGGCTGCTGGGTGTTTTCAGGCCTTTGTTTTTGTCCTGTTAATACTCATTTTTTTTTCTGTACTAATTCACGAGCATTTGGCCATGAATGTCAGTCAAGGGTTGCTGGATAAGGGGGGGAAATCCCACTCATGCGAGTTGTACATTCCTATAGCAGGAGAGGTCAAATGGTCGTCAGCTTCCTGTTGCCTTAGCAGCAGCAGTTCCTAGGGTCCTGTGTGGTTCACAGAGGCTCTGCAGCTTTTCCTCAGACCTGCCCTATTCCAGAGTTCAAGTCTGGTAGAGTCTTCTAGAGATCTCTTCTTCCCACATCATACGTGGGGCCTGTACCAGACACTCTTGGAGGTATATCTTTGAAATTCATGGGTAAAGAAGCACCCTGGCTTGCTTTCCTGATTTTTTTCCCCTCCTTAATGCTTAGAAAAGCATTTAATGGTTGCTTCAACACCAAGACTCCCCAGGTAACTTGTGAGGTGTTTGCCATCCCTCCGGGTAACTCTCCACCAAACTTCTAGCCACGAACAGTTGGATTTGCTGTAGGTCACCTAGCATGGCAAGGGCTGAGATGAGGTGGAACACAAGTCCCTGGACTTAACTAATCAGTTATGAATTCATTAAACCTCTGTCTGCATCCATTCATCTGTTCCTTGTTAATCGAGTCTCCTTACACACAGTAACTTAGGTCATTTAATTCTGAGGTGGAGTTATTTTAAATGGTTTACTTCAATTATAGTTACCCAAGAGAGGGTTCCTGAAACTCTTCTGATCATGAGTGATAGTCAAAAGACTTAGCATCCGACGTGGCCGCCATTAGTCCATCAGAAGGGCAGGGCCGCCCGCAGCAGGTCTGTTCATAACCATTCACGCCAGTGCCGTGCCTGCCCAGGCTGACACCGTGCTGGCTCATTCTTCACAGCAGGTATTTGACAGAGCTTTGCGGAAGTGACCTCCAAAGCAGCAGCGTGTCCTGGATGTGTTGACAAGAACACACCTTCTCAATACTGGGTGTGAGTCCAGCTTGGCAACTTCACAACTTGAAGTTAATTGAGTTAAATTCTTCATCTCAAAGTCGCAGCTGCCTCGTCTTAAAATGGGGACAGTATCTTTGTCATAGTTCAGAGATGGTGTGGTTGTCCTGCGTAACCGTCTCTGACGTTCAGTGTCGGGTATTGGATGGTGTTTTAGAAACTAAGTAGGAGTGACCCCCAATGACCATAACAACGCCTTGCGTCGGTTCTGCATGGCGAGGCTGCTGTGTGAATTGGCATGGGCTCCATCACACAGCGTCAAAGGTGGGATTGATGTCTTGGGCCATTTTCTGTAGAACCTACCTGACTGTCCCCAGACAGCCAAGGTTGAGATTGTCCTCTCATTCCAATCCCCCCTCCCGGCCCCCCAGCCATTGCCATACTTCCTCCGTACAGACATGGCTCTGAAGAGCCATGAACGGAAGACACAAATGAGACCTCTTCCCTACTAGGGGAAGTGTTTGGCGGAGACCCCTCAGTACTTCATCTTTTTGCATTCTGTTCTGTGCTCGTCCGTCTCTGTCTTGACATACCGCACGTCACACATTTTCTGTCATCCAGGCAAAGATTTGTTTGCCTTTGCCCTTCTTGATATCTTAGCCCTGAAGGATGTCTTTGCCCAGCCCAGATCCGTCTCTTGCTGCCAACCTGTATCATCACAATGTCTGGTGTGTTGTCCAGGCTTTCTTTTTCTGTCTTCTCCGTGTGTGTGCTGCTGTCAAGAATGTCTTCATGCACACACTTCTCTCTCCTTGTCTTCCGTCTTGTTTTCCAAAGTTTTCAGTTAAAGGGGTCAATCACAGTCTCAAAGTGCCGTTTGTGTTGGCTTTTGCAAGTGTGAGGGAGAACACATTCGTACAGCATCTACTATAGGATCTTGTAATAATTTTCAATTTTTATTGCTTATTGGTAGTCTCTTACTGTGCCTAATTTGTAAGCTAAGTGGTAGCATAGATCACTGTGGGGCCGTGGGGGGGGGCAACATATGGAGGGTTTGGTGCTGTCTGTGGTTTCAGGCATCCGCCCAGTACCTTGAAATGCACCTGCCCCTGCCGATGGCCTGCTGCAAGGTGCTAGTGTCTCTTCTTGGTTCTGTCCTTCTCCCTTATGTACACTCCTGGCCCTCACATGGTCTGCATCCACTGGAGCCCGACTCCCACTGCCTCTTTTCTGGCAGCCACACCCAGAGCCTCTTCCTCCATCTCTTCTGCTCTTAGGGGTGCTGTCTAGATTTTTTTTAGAGTTTTAATGCCATTGTATCCATATCTGTAGGTTGCTGTACCCAAAGTCAGCCAGTGGTCAGAAATATGAAATGCACTTTGTGGGAACACAGACAGATCCGTTTGGTAGCAATGCAAAGAAAACGATAGGGATGATCAGCCTGGCACTGTGTGGCAACAGACGTCCCCAGCCAAAAACAACTGCCAACAATGACGGCAGGAAACATCCACTGTTGGAAACAGAGACTTGAGATGTGAAGAACAAACCATTTGCTATCTGTAGCAACGGGACTTTCTTTTTTTTTTTTCTGTCTTTCTTTCTTTCTTTTCTTTTTTTTTAAAGACAGAGTTTCTGTGGGTAGCCTTGGCTGTCCTGGAACTTCTTCTGTAGACCAGGCTGGGCTTGGACTCACAGAGACCTGCCACAGCAGGGCTTTCTGTATGACTCTGTGTGTTTGTGCACTTCCTACATGCCAGCCATTGGTCTGGGCAGCAGGAGAGTTGCATAGTACAAACCATTCCATCCTAAAAGCCCCTCACCAGGTGGTGGTGGCACACTCCTGTAATCCCAGCACTCAGGAGGCAGAGGTAGGTGGATCTCTGTGAGTTCAAGGCCAGCCTGGTCTATAAAGCAAGTTCCAGGACAGCCAGAGCTGTTACACAGAGAAACCCTGTCTCAAAAAAACAAAACTAAACAACCAAAACACCCCTCCCCACAAAAAAACAAAAACAAAAAACAAAAGTCCCCTTCTTTGATTTATGTGAATAAAACAAGAATCAAAGAATTGAATGGCCTTTAGCGTCCAGAAGCTCAGAGGGAATTGTAAAGAACGGTCATTGCATGAAGGTGATTCGAGACAGAATAAATATTTTTGGAGATGTCCAGATTCTCCCTTGTTATTTGGAGTGAGGTGAAAGTACAACATTTCAGGTCAGCGCTGTGCATTTTTGTAAGATCCTGGGCTTTCAGGTGTAGATGAGAGAGAACCAGTGTCCTAGTGAATGTGAGTTACTGCGGATTCGTGAGTTACTGTGAGTCCGTGGTCTTCAATATCTGGTGAGTTCCCTAATGTTTCTGTAGACTGAAGACAGCCAGGGAGTGTCGTTCGCATCCTAGCAACTGGGATTAAACGTGTAGTTTTGTCCCACTGGACGTCGTGTAGAAGGTGATCATGGCACAGATTCCATGCCTCATGTCTCTTCAGTCAGAACTCTTGTCTTACATTTATTTTATAGGTTTGGTGTATGTTTTTTTGTTTTATAAGATTGTTGATACTCAGATTTCTCATCATTTAAAACAAATGGAAAAGCACTGGGTTTTTTGATACTTACTAAGCCAGTCCATATTGAACTCCTCACCCCATTCCAGGTGGTAGTCCACACACAGCCCTTTGTCCGTGCAGTATGCACATGAATGCGAATTTAAAGTTAAGCTACTAAACAGGTTAAGGCCCAACAGATTAGGCTGTAGTATGTTCTGAAAATATATCCAGACCGTTGGGGACACCAGAAAGGAAAACAAATTCCCACCAAACAGTGTAAGAAATCTATCTTCATACATGTACATTAGGTGTATCTTTTTTCTTTGCTTTGCTTTGCTTTGCTTTTTAAGGCAATGTCTCATGTAGTTCAGATTGGCTTTGAACTTGATATTAGCCAAAGATAACTTTAAGTTTATGATCTGTCTGCCCCTCCAGCCTGGTGCCAGGATTGCAGGCATGCACTACCAGAACCAGTGTATGTGATACTGGGGGTCTAACCCAGGGTTCTGTGCATGCCAGGCCAACTGAGCCACATCCCCAGCCAGGCATTGAGTATGCCTTTGCCAGAGCATATGGAGGCTCAGTTTTGGTGCAATTTTAAATACTTAAAGGTTTTCTCTCTCCACATCTTTAACATAAAATGGAGGTAACAGCAGCTTGAGACAAGGAAAGTATACCACTCAGTTCTACAAAGCCAAAGTCCTTAGGGGTACGGCCTGTACCCAAGTAAGCTAGTTGCTTCCAAAGACATAGCAGCAATTAAAAACAATTTTGAATTGTTTGGTTCCCAAAATACTAGTTGTGGGTCAAGAAAAGATGCATTTTACAAAATCAGAAGCTTGTAATCCAGTTGAAATAGTTTCTGCCAAAGAATCGTAATTTTTTTCAGAGCTTTGTTACTTAAAGGGTTAGTTAGTGATTTAGTATTTACAAAACTCATCATTTACTGGTTTTAGTAAGCCTATGCCTTGCAGATATATGATACTACGTTGATCAAGGCTTCCAGTGCCTGGGGGTTTAGTCTCTGCTGAGCTGGTCCTGGTGAGGGGAAGTGGGCTGAATGGTTGGTGGGGCAGCTGACTGCCCTGGGATGTGGACTGAGCATGTGCTGGTCCTTGCAGAAGCTGGAGGACACCTTCACAAGGCATATATGTGCCATGCCTTTCCGTCTTCCCTGTGCCTGGGATACCTGCCTCCTTTTCAGATTGCAGTTCCTCATAGTGTCTACTTGAAGTCACTTTTGGTAAATTAACTGTGGCCAGTGCTATGTGTCCTCAAGAAGTTATCCAAAGCCTGCCCCATAGATAAAGAAGTTCAAGTTGGTAGCAAGTTTCCCAGAACTGTGTTTGTTAGCAAGGAGAAAAGACTAACACCATGGTAGATGGAGCTGAAAAGATGGGAAAGCAGAGGTGTGATCAGAGTGAGGATACACAGCCAGAAAGAAGGCCTGCCATCTCTGTCTCCCTTCCCCAATGTTCCTAAAAACCTGATAGGATTGATATGACAATTAAGATGCAAATTAGGTTATTTTAAATAAAAAAAACTTTGACGTGCTGGTAATTATGAATGATCAAGATAAGACAAAATTGCCTTTCATAGTTCATACTGGGAGTTTTCACACAGGTCTAGGACATGGCTCAAGAAGTTGGGTAGGGGTAGTTGTAGATCAGTTTCAAAGGATTGTGTTTGGTCTTGCCTTGTTGACTTTAAAATGCTTTGTAAAATAATCATGTGTCTTGAGTAAACCCAGGAAGAGCTATGCAGGTAAGACTTGGGATACTAATGGAACAGGAAATGAAAGCAAAGGAAGTTCAGAGAGAACCAGAAAAATAAACACAACCATTGAGTAGCTCTATCCTTTGATAAAGGGCCAACAGGAATGATGTTCCTCATGCTTCTCTCCACTGTGGTGGGGAAGTCCCCAGAAGGCTGGTCAGATGGCACCCACCCCATCAGGAAACATTGCAGCTCCTTGGGCATGTGACATTGGCCTTTGTCGGCTGCATCATGAACAGTATGGTCCATGACCTGTGAAGCCTCCTTCAGAATCTGTTTCTATGTGAAAATCTGGTGGCTAGGAGAGCCCCGACCAGGTAGAAGACAGGCAGTTTTGGGGGAGAAGGCCAAAAGGTCTGAAGTTGAATGTGCCTGATCTCTACTTGCTCCTCTGGGTCATGAAGAGTCTTCAAAGCAGAATGTCAGAATTTTAGTTCTACCATTCGGAGGTTACTAGCCATGAGGGTCTTTCACACCCCCATCAGCATTGAGCTCCCATAATAAAGTAACACCCCACAAATACACACTACCCCTGAACTTATCAGAAGACTCTGGCCATGATCTCGTTCATCCTCCTGATGCATGGTCCTGACCTATGCGTGAAAGACGCATTCACCCATTGATGGTTTCCATTTTACAGATAAGGGATTTGAGTTTAGACTGAGTTTGACTAGGTCCTCTGACGTCCTGTTGCTTCCTGTTGTCAGAGGAGGATGAGGACCTGTGTGACCTCATTCTCACGGCCTTTTGTTTCGCATCTTTGAACCTCACCGTGTTGGTGGCCTGTTCTGACAGAAAGCTAGCCTGGTTAGAGGACCTCCACAGCTCTTGTCTGTCCTCACACTGGGATGACTGATTTTTTTTGTGTAGAGTATTAAAGAAAGTCTAGGCTGACCCACTCTTAAAATGGCTTCTTCACCTCACCTGACCACAGTCATCCTGGTTAGCCTGATGACTCAGCTGGGCTCTCATAGTGCTGTCTTGGACCGTCCTTTGTCCAGCTGCACTGTGCCCAGAGCACACAGGTTTGTTCGAGCTGTTGGACAGTGCGCTCTCTCTTAAGGGTAGGCTGCTTGGATTTAGACGCCACACCTCACCAAGAAGGTGGCTCATTCACTTGTTCCCTCTTTCTCTGGTCTGCCTACCATTGGCAGCAGTCCCGTGAGAGACCACTCTCACTCAGTGTGGTGACCAGCCCGAACCTGGCACTTCTGCCTTCCAGCTCTTTCTGCTCTCTGTAGGTTAGCAATCAAAGGTAAATGCTCTAACTCAAACAGTCCATTTTCATGTGCCAGCAATGGGACTCGGCCTCACACATGCCAGGTAAGATGTAGATATGGATCAGTTCTTAATATCAAAGGGCTCACCAAACATATCTGTTCTCACCCTCAAGGTCAAGCATGGCATGTACCTGCTTGCTGGTACCTAAAACTGTTTCTGTGTTAAAGAATGGAGCTCAGAGGGGGAAATACTTAATAAAGTCTATGCCATGAATGAATCTCAGAGGTGTCAGATTAAGTGGGGGAAAATGGATACAGTAGACAACGTATTGAATTATCCTATTTATTTGAAAGGTACTGTAAAAAAGACATAGAGACATAAAGTAAATTCATGGTTATCTGAGGGCTGGAAATAGTTGTGAATGGCAGGAGACATTGGGGAGGGGTGGCGATGAGGGAATAGAATGTCTTAAACTTACTTTGAGTGATAATTACACTATTTAGTAAAGTTACTAAGATATATTGAGTTATGAAAAATATACCTCAGTTTTAAAAAGCTCAGTGTTTTTATATGTAAAAATAATACCTTTAGAAACTGAAACTGAAGCAGGGAGGGTGGCTTGGACAGGAGAGCACTTCTTGTGGAAGCATCAGAACCTGTGTTTGGATCCCCAACACCTACATAACAAGCCTGATGTAGCATTGGGCCCCTGCGAGCCTGGGAGGAAGGAGGCTGTAGGACTTGCTGTCCGTCTAGTCTAGCTGAATTGACAAGTTCTAGATCTAGTGGGAGAACCTAACAAGAAATAAGGCGAAGGGTGAAAGTTAGACATGGGTACTTCATGTAACTCTACGGAAATTTGACTATGGGAGAGGGGTCAGAATTCTAGTTCTGACACCGGTTCCAGATTACATTCTACAGTCAGTTTCTAAGATATAACCCTTCGTAAATTTGTATTTTGAAAAGAAGTTTGATCACATCTTCTATGAAATTTTGTCTGTGGACAAGACAGAAAAGCAGAGTCATATGGGGGCACTCTGTATGACAAGGTGGACTTCAGAGCAGCCAGCCCATCCCCATTTTCCTTTACTCTGTACTTCCTGTACAAATCATGCGTACTGGCCATCCCCGCCCTGTGGGGCTGGGGTACTTGCTGGAGACTGGATTTGCGGGTCGAAAGGGTTACTCTCTCAGTTGTTTATTCATGTTTCCTTCCGCTCATCTGCCTGTGCAGTACAGTGTTAGAGTAATGTGGAATTCTCTTTTCCTTCTCTACTGGCGGTTAGGGGTTGTACATGGCGATAGGTCTCACGAGAACGATTTCTCCCAAGGGCAGCATGTTCTTTGAGTGCACTCACCACCCAGCATCCCCTTCTCCTCGCCTGCCGCTCTCCTCTCGGACTAGTCACCATCTTTCCCCCAGTCCATCTTCTGTTGCCGTGTCTCGTACGTACGGCTTTTTAAAATGTGTGTGTACAGTCTAGGAGTCACAGATGAGAGAAAACATGCGACATTCGTCTGATTCCAGCTTAGTTCACGAAATGTGATCATTTCCAGTTGCTTCCATTTTCAAGCAAACTGTAATTTCATCCTTTTTATGTGCAAGTATAACTCGACTTTGTGTAATATACCTGGTTTTCTTTAATCACTCGTGTGGTGATGGACACCTGGGCTGGTTTTGTATTTTATACTTTGTGAATAGTGAGGTCATAAACATGGATATGCAGATATCTGGTGCGTTGAGTAAGAGTCCTTTGGGTATATTACTTAGGAATGGCTATATTGGGTCAAATGGTAATTCTGGATTTGATTTTGTGAGGCACCTCCATATTGATTTTCATAGTAGCTAAATCAGTTATGTTCCCGCCAGCAATGTATAAAGGTTCTTATCTTCCCAGCATCCTTTGCCAGTGTTTTCTCCTAATGATAACCATCTGACCAGATGTTATTCTAATTATCATTTCTTCTGCAGCTAAAGAGCTAGGAGTTTTGTTTTGTTTTTCATGTTTTCTGGCCATTTGTACTTAGTCTATTATATTATTATATTGGCCCATTATTATGGCTCCTTTTGTGTGTGTACATGTTCATGTATGTGTACACATGTGCGTAGGCATGTGTAAGTGTTGCATAGCTGTGTGTGGAGGTCAGAGGTCAGTGTTGTTTTTCTTCATCATCGTCGTCATCATCATCATCATCATCATTATTACTATCTTTCTTTGAACGTGAAGCTAGCCTGGCTGGGGAGGGAGCCCCGTAGATCCTCTTGTCTCTGCTCCCCAGTGCTGATGAGCACAGGCTGTTGAGCCTGTATTTTTATGAGTACTGGGGGCCTGGGGTCCAAGCTCACCCCCTCATGCTTGCGTGGAAAAGCCCTTCACTGCAAGAACAACCATCTCCTCCCTTCCAAGCCCAGCTGTCGATGGGCATCTTTGCTTCTTTGGGGATTTAGTTTTTTTGAGTTACTTATATATTCTAGGTACTAATCTTCTGTCCAAACGTACTTTGGAGCAGTGGTTCTCAACCTTCCTAATGCCATGACCCTTTAATATAGTTCCTCGTGTTGGGGTGACCTCCCCCCCCACACACACCATGAAATTATTCATTGCTGCTTCATAATTATAATTTTTTACTGTTAGGAATCATACTGTAAATACCTGATGTGTGACCCCCCAAAGGGGTTGTGACCCACAGGTTGAGAACAGCTGCTTTAGGGGAAGGTGGTGCTGGGAAAACTGGATATCTAGAAAGAGTGTAGAGTCCTTCCTGTGAGACCCAAAACTGATGGAGGAGAGTAGGCCAGATACAGACTCCCTGATACAACTGCAGTGGCTGAAGAAGTAACACAGAACTGACAGTCGGGGTGCCTGGAGCTGTTTGCACAGCAAAGGAGATACCAGGATGAAGAGACGCCTCCACAGAGGAAGAAAAGTGCTGAGGCAGGGGGTTTGTCTGATTTTGTTCTGTTTTTTAATGTATATCAAGCATGCTATCTGGCCTCTGTAATGGTGACTGGGCAGAACGGGGGTGGGGGTTGGGGGGTGGGGTTCCACTCCACACAGAGGCATGCAAGCAACCCCGGGGGGGTGGGTTTGAATCCTGCACGCTGGCCTCAGGTGAGGCCGTCAGAGGCAGTGGCCAAGGGAGGACCTGGTCAGTGAGGGAACCTGTGGTGTCAACAGGTTTCTTTGAGAAGTCTGGAAAGGCTGTGATTGAGTGGATGGAGGGCCGCCATGTCAAGAGAGATCAGCGGCGCTGAGGGCAGAGTGTGCGGCAGTAGCATTTGGGTGTTCTGGAAGGCAAGGCTCGGTGTAATGTGAGCAAGCAAGCTGTCTCTAACAGAATAGTGTAAAAAGGACTGTGTGCTCCTGGGAAACCCTCTCCCCACTGCTCCCTTCCCCTGACACATTCCAGTGGGGACCACATGTCATTGGGATGAAGAGGCGAGGCAGAGTGTGGCGGGAACTCATCATAAGAGTTTGATTTGGAGACCTCTGAACACATGACTGGGAGGCCTTGAACTCGGCATCGCAGCCCTGATTTCAAAAGGCAGAAAAATCTGCAGACACTGTTCTTGCGTGCTTTCTGCAGGGAGGGTGCTGTGAAACCCTCCTGTCCTGCGGTACTTGTTCTCATTGGTGGATGAGAGTGAGGCGGTTGGGCTGGCTGTGTGGAGAGGCCTTTCCTCAGCGGTTTGCATCCCCTCTGTGTTTTCTGTTGATAGCTCAGCCCTGAAGATTCTTGAACCGGGTAAAATGTAAAGGGGTGGTTTTCACGTAGTAGTCACCTCTAGTGAGCCATTTTGTCCTTTTTAAAAGATAGTTTCAATATTGCTTTTGACATTCTTTTAAAAGCTGAATCATACATCTGGTGTGTCTGACTCTTGCCTGTGTTTTCAAAGTCTAACTTTCCCCTTTTAATCGTGTATTTAATGATTTTCGTTTAGTTTGGTTTGCATGTCTTTGTGTGTGGTACATGTTGTGAGTGTGGGGATGCAGCCGGAACAAGACCTCTGGTGTCTTCCTCTATCGCTCTCTGCATTAGTGTCATGAGAGGGTCTCCCGTTGAACCAGAACATTGCGGTTTACCCTCAGCTGGCTGGCCAGCGAGCTTCTGTCTTCCACCTGGCTCCCCTCTCAGGACACATGCAGCTATGCCTGGCTTTCTACCTGGGTGCCAGGGATTCCAGTTCAGGTCCTTACAGTTGCTGAGCAAATGCTCTTACCCATGGAGCTGTATTTTTCTTCTTTCAGTCTCGTTTCTTTGCGAAGTTAAAAACTAGTCCACAAAACCCATAGACTATATAGGGGAATGTGTCTATCTAACTGTAGAGTTTTCTCAGATGTGTCTGATTGGGATGGGTCAGTCTCTTCCCTCTCCAAGCCTGCTGTAGGAAATGGTGGACAAGGCATCCTTGGGATCCTCAGACTCCCAGACTCCACTGCAGCTATTGGACCAGAATCCACATTTTAACAGTTGAACTTTGTCTCCGGGCGACATGCTTCAGAATCCAGCTAAAAGTCACCATTCTACCTTTTTGTTTGTTTGCTTTCCGGCACTTGTTAAAAAGTGCCTGGCATCGTGACAGGATTCTCTCACACTCATGGGGCCATCTAATCCTCAGGACAAGTTGCTAAAGGAGGTGTTATTGAAGCTCAGAAGAGTTGTCACTGAGTCTGCCAAAGATGTCATGAGATGACACTTTCTGGACTCAGTCGGAGACAGGGAAGCTGAGGCCTGCTTGCCTTTGATGTGCACACCCTGTGCTTCCGAGTAGAGCCAGGTGCTCTGGAAGGGTTGCAGAAAGGATGCTCCATCCCAGTGCTGACTAGAGTACCCCCGGGGGCCTCATGTCACATCTGTACCATGGCCTCCCTGAGCACCAGCCAGAAATAGCTCAGGGAGTTGCCTGCCTCAAAATAGACTCTCTCTATACCTGTCCATCCATCCATCCGTCCGTCCGTCCATCCATCCATCCATCTCTGTGTATTTCAGTTTTTAAAACTATATCATTCAAAATAAGAATTGCTTGCTAGAAACCAGCTTTGACTGGTGCCCTCCGAAGCCTTCGCCGCATACCATTATCTTGGGTTCTTCTTCACGGGAAATGCAGGGGATGGTAGGAACTGATCTTCAATCGTGGGGTATTGTTTCTGTTTCCTGCCTACCTTTCCTTTCGTCTCCTTGGATGCTCAGGCCTGCAGCTGTCTGAATGAATGACATTGGCTCTGTACCCACAATGCTGCTTCTCACTTAGAAGCCTTCTGAGTTTTCCTGGCATGTGAGATCCAATGAACCATCCTTGGGGAATAAAACACTGATCTTACAATTTATATTTAGAGAAATTAATTCTCATGATTAAAGAAAACTAATATAGCAATTGGAATTCATTAATTTCTGTGTTTGGCATTTTTTTAACTACCTACTTTGTACTTGGATTGATCTAAAAATGAAGGAACATTCTAAAACCCTATCATCCCAACACTGGCACAAGTTTTTCCCATTTCCCGTGTGTGTGTGTGTGTGTGTGTGTGTGTGTGTGTGTGTGTGTGTGTGTGTATACATATATATGTATTTTTTTTTTAAATCGGGGCCACATTGTAATTCTCTGTCCAGCACCATTTGGTGGTATTTTTATTTCTCTTTAGATATCATCCCATATTCTTTTTCTTTGCCACTGACATCAGCTTATTTCATATGAATGCCTAACATATTAAATACATATGCATTTAAAATATTGTTTTGATTTGTTTACAAGTTGTTTCTCTTAAAGGGTCTATCTGGGGAGATGTGTAATTTCTCATATCCTGTGTTTGCAGGAAGAATTTTAAATCGTTTCTCCAAAGACATCGGACATATGGATGACTTGCTTCCCCTGACGTTTTTAGACTTCATCCAGGTATGTAGAGTGATGATCACGCTCTCAGATGCAGAACTGAAGTACCTGTCTTTTTCTATCTCTTTTCCAGGGCCTTTCCATGAGGGAAAGGGGGTGGCTGTGGGGCTGTGGGGCCGGAGGTGTGTAATGTTACCTTATAAAAGGCCGTGTTTGCAGAAGGAAGGTGTGGTTAAGATTCGGAGGCTAACTTAGCGTGAGTGATAGTGTGTGTAGGAGTGGCTGTGCGTTCGTGTCAGGGTTGGTTCATGGCAGCTACATGCTGGTAAGTGGCTTTCCATCTGCCTCCCAGGTATCTGGCTTGGATCCGATTTACTGTGAACACATTTCATAATATAGAAACAATCACCTCTCACGGAAAGATAGCCCAGATTAACTAAATTATGCATTGTATTGCCACAAAGGGCAAATATTTACTGCACCTTTTTTTTTTTTTTGGAGGGGGTGGGGTAAAACCAGGTGTGGTTACTGACAAAGAACAGATTAGCAATAATAAGGTGAAAATAATACTTTGTTAGCAAGGACAATAGAAGAGCGGTTATTGCAGATTCAAAGCTTTAAATGCGGGCATGTTTAAGCCAATAATAGAGTGCAGGATCAAAGTCTTCTCAGAAAATGTCTTCTTTGTTTTCCTGGGCAACTTTTCTTTTCACACATTGATTACTCTGTCTTAAGGTGTCTTTAAAGAAGAATCCCACAGAAATGCCTTCTTTTTGCGTGTTGTTTTGTCTGTGAACTTGAGGTCCAAAAGACTCATGTCAGGTCACCTCATCGCTCATCTCCTCATTCAGTGTTGTTGCGCCTGCGGTTTATCTGTTTTGCTTTGCTTTCTCCTGTCCTTTAATTCTGTCTGCTTTGCAGTGACTCAGGCAGGGGAGCTTTTTGTTTTCCCCCCGAGCGTTTATTTTGGAGAAGAAATGCATCCATCAAAAGCCGTGCACACGTTAAGATCCCAGCTGCTTGCAGCTCCCTTGCCATGAGATCGGCCCCTTTTCACTCTCCTAACCGCCCGTTCACAGCTGTTCTCACCAGCAGCCGAGCTGCAGGCCGGGGGTGGAGACGCCACAGTGGGGTCTTCAGCTATGCCCAGGTCTGGCTGGACCTTTCCTCTTTTCTTCTGTGCTCAGCCCTCTTCAGGTCCAAGCCCAGGTTCTCTTCTGTAGTCACTGGTCTCAGGAACTGAAGGATTACTTAATTTGGGAAACTGGCTGTGTCAAAAAAAAACCAAACAACCCAACAGCAGGCCACAGTGATTGCTGGAATCTCTGTTAGTCACCCGGAAAGAGAGCCCTGGCTATCAACTGCAAACAGCATGGCCCGAAGGTGGAGCCATCTCTTCCCGCCCACCGGGGCTCACAGGTGGGGTCTTTGTACTGCAGATAACCATGCCAGACTCTTGGCTTCCGTGAACTCCTTTTTAAAATGTATCCTTCTGGATTTAGCTGTGTTCCTTGTCCCCTGGAAGCAGCCCTTCACTACAGAGTTGTCTCCCCCACCCCTTAGAATACAGAGAACTTTAAGCACATGTCTTGACAGAGATTACTAATTGCTTCTAGAAGAATTTGCTGCTGGGCGGTGGTGGCGCACGCCTTTAATCCCAGCACTCGGGAGGCAGAGCCAGGCGGATCTCTGTGAGTTCGAGGCCAGCCTGGACTACCAAGTGAGTTCCAGAAAAGGCACAAAGCTACACAGAGAAACCCTGTCTCGAAAAACCAAAAAAAAAAAAAAAAAAAAAAAAAAAAAGAAAGAAAGAAGAAAAAAAGAATTTCCCAGGGGTTCTGTTTCTCCACAACCGTGGCTGGCCCCACTGTGTGTTTAGCAGAGTGAGCCTTGCTAATAAGAATCCCTGGTGTGTTTTTGTGTGGCTTGTGGCTTGTGGCTGGATATTCTTGACGTTTGTATAAAACATTCTCAGCATTGTGAGGAGAGAAAATTCTCCTCCTGTTGTACTTCAGTTTAACCAGATAGAGCAGGATCTTTATCCATCAGCCGCTCACAGGCTTGCTGCGCTTCACCACCGTTTCCTACTTTGGGTGCTGATTAGCCAGTTTCTAGACTCTGCCCCGAAAGTGAGTCTTGATGCTGTTGTCCTTCCCAAAGGAGTTTCACATAAAGGACAACTCAGTTATCAATTATCATACAGATCTGTTGTCACTCACTCTGTCTGCAGGTGTCTCCAATAAACCTTCCTGTAATCCTTTCAGGAAGAAATATTTTCTCCTTTTAAAAATAGTATTAGCTAAATATAAAAGCACTGATCCCTGCCGCTGTTTTGGGTCTTTGAGGGACATTTCCCAACATCCATTGTTTAAATGGTTGTCAGGAGGAATCAAGTGAAACCTAGTGACAGGGCTGGAGCTGCCCCTTGGCACTGTGCGGGCACAGCCTTCCTGGGGAGGGTCTGCATCTGATGACGGCCCGGGCTTCTCGTGAAGAATCGCTGTGATCTTTTTGAAGTATTTGGTGCCTGTTGCTATATGATCGAGCAAAGATTTTTATGAAAGCCACAAAAAAATAAATAAATAAATTTAACCTACCCTCAAAGAAAGGCCAACAAAAATCCAAATGTAAATTGATTTTTTTCCCCTTTTTAAGCCAGATAGGACTCTGTCCGTACGAAAACTGCCCAGTGGTGTTCTGGGACTCTTAATGGAATCATGTAAACTTAAAATAAACACTATTATGGTAAGCACATAGAATGAAAACTAATTTTCCAAATCAAATACATTATATTCAATTCATTTTCCCCAATCAACCAAATGTTGAAAACCTGTTAGTTATAACAGCAATCTCCTGGAAATTAATTAGAAGCCTATTAGCTCTGCTAGCTGAGGCGGATGGCCGGGGCTGCTCCTTACATTTCTAAATAGTCTCTGGAATTAAAGGCAGCAAGGTCAGAATGACAGCCAGCCTCGCTCACCTTGTGGCTGGCCTCACACTGGAGCTTCTGGGGTGTGGGTGGACATGTGGGGGCTGCTTTTCAGAACATTTTGTCTACTCTGTCTCAGTCCTTTAATACATTTTTAAACATTTGGACTAAGAGTATAGCCCTCCTGACCATGCGTTCCTGAGACCCTGAGTTCTATTTCCTGTCCCACCAAAACAAACAAAAAGAGGGGGGGGGGCACTTAACAATAACAACAGAAATTTGAGAATTAGCCGTCAGATAAACCATTCAGGTCAGAGATTATTCATGTCAGAGACTATTGCCCTTCAACAGTAGCATCCACTGCCTTGCATGGACCTCTGAGGTGGTTGCAATTTTCCTTAGGTCTTGTTTACCTGCTCATCTCCTGAGCCAGTTTACTGGGTCCCCTGAAGGGTTTCCTTAGCTTCTTTCAAAATTGACCTTAGTGGCAAACTTCCTGTGTGCCTTTGTTCTTAATGTCCTTAGCAAACCCTGCTGCTGACATCAGGAGGCTCTGGGTCTTGATGTCTTTCATCAGATCCTGGAGGTAATTAGAGCTCCTCCTATGTACAGGTAATTTCCCAGGATACTCCTGTGCTCAGTTTAGCTAAAACAGTTGAGATCAGATGCAGCTGGAGATGAGGCAGTACCTACAGATGTTCAAGGAAGTGAGCATCACCCAGCACTCTGTAGCTCGAGCGAATGTGGCAGCGTGTGTGCCCACACGTAGAGTGAAAACCCAAGTCCACGGTTGAAGTGCTAGACAGCTGAGCAAGATTCCAATAGAGACTGCCTGGCTCATAGTTCTTCCTTATAAAGGATGTGCATCTGCACACACTCTTCTGGATAATAAGATCGGATGGCTGCAGACGTAAATAATGTAATTAGAGTCATTCCTGTGAGCTGTGTAACCCAGGGTGCCTCACCACCTTTTCTGAAAGGTGATGACAGCTGAGCTGGTTTTGTAGGTCAGCTCAGAACTTGAGTTTCCAACTGAGTGTGATCCTGAGGAGTCCAGGGGACGGGTCTGAGGACGGGACCCTCCGTTTGTGTCGGGGTGCCTAGAGTCCCTGTGCTCTGAAGAAACCAGTCAGAAGTCTGGGCAGAGATCTGCCATGCCACCGATGGGATGACCAAGTGAAGGAAATTCTACGTAAACTGTGACCAAAGTTCCTGGTCACACAGAAGTCTAATTTTGTCCCTCAGGCTTCAACAAAAGATTGGGTTTATGTGGACATGGGCAGGGTTTTGTTTTAAAGTATTGACTATTGGTGTTTATAGTGATGAGACACAATGTGATGGCACAGCCAGTTTTCAAAGTTTGCGTCTTTGCTACCATTCATCATTGTGGGAAGTATAAATGGAACAGGGTGAGAAGAGGTGTCTGGGACACTGGGCTCTTGGGGCACACATGTGGATTATTAGTGACTAGACAGACACACTTTTAGCTGACAAGCTGTTGCAAGGGTTAGAACAGAACTGAAGGGTGTTTTGAATAAAGTATAAATACATAATTGGAAATAACAGCTACTTATTGGAAATTAAGTTATGTTGGAATTGCCTGACTGGCAGCATCTCTCTGGCGTAAAAAGTGTTGTTCAAATGTGTTTCGTTTCTTTTCTTTTTCAAGAAATTGCAAACACTTTGAGTATAAACAGGATTTCTTAAGCCAAGTCCTTCATCAAGACAGAATAGTTTACTGTAAGTTAAAGCTAGATGGTGTTGCAGAAATAGGAGTTAAAATATCAGTGCCACCTGATCCTCTGCCCCTCGGATATGAGGATATGAGAAATCAGGAGAGACAACAGTCTTGGAGCAGGAATTGGCCTTTGGAAGATGATTGTATTGGTGAGGTAGCCGTGTGTGTGTGTGTGTGTGTGTGTGTGTGTGTGTGTGTGTGTGTGTGTGTGTGTGTGTGTGTGTACTTAGAGAGATAGATGATAGATAAATAGATAGATAGATAGATAGATAGATAGACAGATAGACAGACAGATAGACAACAAGGTCATTGACTTGTAGTTTTAAGTCTGATTTTTTATTATTAGCACAAATTTCAGTAGCATTAATTTTGTTTGCTTTCTTTTTTAATACACATTTTATCTTCCTGTGTGTTTGCTCTCTCAAGCATCCCATGTACAAGTCAGAGGACAGCCTGTGGGCGTCATTTCTCTTCTTCTACAGTGCAGTCCCTGGGGACCAAATCCAGGTCGCCACGCTTGGTGACAAGTGCCTTTACCCTCAGAGTCCTCTCTCCACCAGCCCACCACCCTACGTTTTCTCAATGTCGTTACTAAATTATTAATAGATGCCAATAGATGCCATTAATGGAATTTTAGTACCATTTTAATTAAAATAGTTAGAACTCATTATTTTTAGTAATAACTTTAATAAAAGAAATAATTTTTAATATTTGATAGGAGAATGCTGTGTGACTTTATTTGTAACTACTTCACAATATATCTTGGCTTTTTCCCAGAAGGAAAACTTTTTTAACATAAGCCTATGACTTGGGGATGGACTATTTCCCATTCCTGTAGGCCGACCACGCCCCACCCCAAACCCCCCAGCCCTAACACTGAGTTTCAGAGAGGGACAGGGATGCGTGCGATGGTGGTGTGTGAGTGTGGGTGGAGGTGTGTGTGTGTGCGCGCACGCGCATGTTCTTCATTTAGCAGGTAGTAGCTGTTTCTGGGAAGTTGGGTAAGATGGCCCGTCTCACCCAGAGTCAGGGAAACAGTTTGGGTGAGGTGACGCTCCCATGTTTAGAGAGAAAACCAAACAAAGTCGACAGGGGAGAACATTGATGCTGTGGGAGCCACAGGAAGGCAGGCGTGTTAAATGCCAAGGTGTGGAGCCCTCATGCATGGATCCCTGGTGACGGTAGAGCACAGCACGTGAGCAGTTGATACGGTTAGGAGAGGGTCCTGTTTGGAGTGCAGGCCTGGGCCCTTGAGCGTTTTAGTCTTGGTGGAGGGATGGCCGGAAGAGTAAGAGGTGTGTTACAGGGAAAGGTCATGTGGCCTGTGAAAGTCAGGTGTGTGGGGTGGGGGTGGCCGGCTGCCTCCTTCCTCCCAAAAATGGCATCAGAGAGGGTGGCCTGCATCCAGCAGGGGGCAAAGCTTGAAGCCCCTGGGAGCCCCCTCCCCTCGTGAACCCAAATCATTTAAAAGCTGGTACACAAGTTTGAGGACCCATTTCCCTGAAAGGCCTGAAGACAAGGCGGGGGCCATCCCAGCAAAGGAGGTAGACTTGTGAGTGGCCTGGAGGGAGGGTGCGCTGCCCAGAGCCCCTCATGACCACTTCCCCTTCACCGAGGAAGATGCAGGAGACTGGCAGGGAGTCTTCTGGCTTTTTTTTTTAAAGGATGCACTGAGTGCCAAGTGTGTTGTAACTAAATTTTTGATGATTCTGCTTGGGCCTGACATGGGATGAACTTCAGTCGTTTTAATTTTTACACTCCTTATTAATTTGTTCAGATTCTTCTTCTCGTTTACTACCTTCTCATGCCCTCAAATGAAATCTCAGTTATTGCATGGAGCATGTCGTGATCACAGGAAACCTCCCTGTCACTGGTCCTCTGTTCTGTCTGCCTCGCTGTCAGAGCCCTGTGGGGTGTGGCGCAAACTACCCCTGCCTTCTGAACCCAGCAGACATCTCAGCTGATTCCAGCACTTGACTAAGATTTCTCCCCGAACCCAAGAATGTAATAGGTTGCAGTAGATGAATCTTCTCGGTGGATAACAAATTACAGCCTCCTGAGGCCAGCCTCGTAATACCCAGCTCTAGAGCAAGGGCTTAAACCCTTTGCTCACAGTATAGTGCCCTGCCCTCTGAGACTCTGTATCCAAATGGATTTCTTTTCCTCTGCTTGCCTGGGATTCATGTTATCAAGGGCATTCTGGTTACCCACCCCCTCGATCTAACTCTTCGAAAGAAACTACCCACCAAATAGTCGTGTGTGTGTGTGTGTGTGTGTGTGTGTGTGTGTGTGTGTGTGTGTGTGTATTCTGTTTGTACACAATTATCATTTTCTGTGTATTCATCCTTTAAAAGACCAGCAAATGTCTCTTTCCTGTTAGTGATTATAGTATTTCCTCTCTGTGTAGCTGTGACAAGAAGTGACATTGTAGAAGGCAGACTTAGGACTAGGATGCTCACACAGTAGGTCTTTCCACCTCAATTGACCCAGTGTATAAACTCCCTTACAGACAGGTCCAGCTGACTCTGCATCCTGCTAATTGATGATCAACTTTAACCACCATAGTGACCCATATATTTTTTTTGTTTTAAATGTTTTTTTTAGATTTTTAAAAACTTTTTTATGCATCTAAGTGTTTTGCCTATGTGTATGTATGTGTACCTTGTGTGTGGCTGGTGTCTACAGAGGTCAGAGTGTGTCAGACCCCCTGGGATTTGAGTGACATATGGTTGTAAAGCACCATGTAGGTTCTGGGAACCAAACCTCAGTGCCCCGCAAGATGAAGAAGTAAGTACTCTTAGCCACTGAGCCTTTTCTCCAGCCCCTTGACCAGTGTGTTTGGCAATGAACTCATCACTATGCCCGACTAAAGGGGAGAGACCGTGCCACACAGCCTAGCACTGTGTTGAGCATATCCCACGGGCCCCATTTCATCTAAACCTTGATTTTATTTCATAGTGACAGTGTTCCTTTTTGTGAAGAAAGGTTTGATGTGTTTAGTTTCAGAGAATGGGATTCCACTGCTTTGTGGTATGGGTGTGCGTGCATGTGTGTGCCCATACACACCCCCTAGGAGCAGTTAAACTCTCTGTATGTGGCCTTTGCACACAACCGTTGCGCAGTGAACCGTGTGCAGACGAATGCTCGTGTTGGGGCTGGGGAGACGCCTCAGGTGGGCAAGCGCTCGCCACACAAACGCGAGGACCTGCGTTCCTATGAGAACGTCAGGCTTGCGATCCCAGGAGTGGGTGGGTGTAACGTGGAGGCTCCTCGGGGTGTAACGGCCAACCAGCTTGGCCCCGTCAAATCGGTGTCCCGTAGGTTCAGTGAGAAACTCTTTCTTGAAGTAAGGCAGAAAAGGAATTAAGGAAGATGCCCAACATGAACCTTTCACCTTCACACACAGGCATACGTACATATGTACGTGCACACCTGCACACATGTTCACACAGACTCCACACACAAATGTCTGTGCTTAGACTGTGTTGGCCTCTCATTGAAAAGGGACCTACACTGCAGCCAGGTCTGTACATTTTCCCAGAAGACTTTATAGTTTTTGGCCCATTGTAGCTCATGAAGCGCAGCCTGGAAGGGACCGTGACGTCGTGTGTCCATCTCTGTCCTCTGAAGGTGTCCTCATTCTCAGCTGATGGGCTTTTCTGTCCCTAACGAGCACGGCCACTGTCTGCCTTGCATGTTCAATGCGCTTGCGCTTGCGTCCAGGTTATCGCCATGCTTGCTTTCTCAGAGGGTTTCGCCTGTAGGTTTTTCTCTCCTGCTTCTGCTCACCTGAGGAAATCGTAGCAGGTAGGAGACCCCTCCTGCTTCCCCCCTGCTCTCCTCAGGACCATGTCAGCACCTCCAGGATGGGCAGCAGGCCGTGCTGCCGTGAGGAATCCCCTGCTGTATGCCGTTCTCTTACTCCATTTCCATTAGTGTTCAGCAGTGCTGGGGCATCGCTGTGCACAGAGGAAACCTCAGAGTGTTGGACACTGTTTGTTTTGTTTTTTCCTAAGAGACTCTACTTTCCATGTTCTGGGGGAAGTGAGGAAGAGCAGTGGCATTGCTAACAAGGCCTCTGCCTGTCTGAGTGGAACCGCAAGTTGAGATATCACCTGCAAAATCACCGTTGAACAGCTGAGTGCCAGCCTTTGCCTCTGGTTGTTTCTGTACCTTTGCTAATAAGCGGTCTAGCTGGGGCTTCTGTTTGGGTCACTCAGTGCGCTCTCCTCCTGTCTCATGGCTCTCTGTTCCTCTTGCAGAGCTGGTCAGTGCTCTGCCTTCCACGGCTGACGCCCTGTCCCACAGTCACCCCAGAAGTCTTACTAAATGTGTTCACGATGCTCGCCATTGTAACTTAATAATGACATACTTACCATCCAAACTGGTAAGATGTAAGGAGTAAGTTGACAGGTTGGAAGTTTTGGAAAGACGCAGTAACGGCTTCACTAAGTCTAGGTGTGTTGGTGCACACCCGAAACCCCAGCCCTTGGGGGGCCAAGGAGGTAGCTCTCCAAGTTCAAGGCTCTCTTGACTACCTTTGACCACAAACCCCCAAAATGCTCAAGTAGATATTCTTTTTTTTCCTCTGCTTGTAAATTAGGTTTGAATGGTGTCTTAGTTACTGTGCTGTTGCAGTGGTGAAACTCTGACCAGGGCAACGTGTAGAAGGAAGCATTTAACTGGGGCCTGGCTTACAGTTTGAGAGGGTGAGTCCGTGATCATCATGGCGGGAAGCATGGCGGGAAGCATGGCGGCAGGCAAGCAGGCATGGTGCTGGAGCAGTAGCTGAGAGCTCCCAACTGATCTGAAAGTTGAGGTGGAGAGAGAAAGACTGGGCCTGGCATGGGATTTTGAAACCTCAAAGCCCAACCTCCCAGTGACACACCTCCTCCAACAAGATCACATCTCCTAGTCTGTCCTAAATAGTCACCAGCTGGGTACCACACATTCAAATATATGAGCCTGTGGGGGCCATCCTCTCTTAAAACACAGATGGGAATAATGAATAGGGTTATAGTGGAGGAATACATGAAGACCCTGTACAAAGAGCTTGCTGGGGTCTTATAAGTTGTAGAAGACCCATTATATACAAGGCTACTCAGAAGGCAGAAGCAGGCACATCTCTGTGAGTTCAAGGCCACCCTGGTGTAGATAGCAAGTTCTAGGCCTGTACATGTTTTAAAATAAAGCAAAGCTTCAAGGTTTTGTTACTTCTGAGTTGACCTACATTCTTTGGTCATAGTTTCTGGGTTTCTTCTGTAGCCCTGCCTGGAGGAATTGGACAAAGCTTTGTCCCTGAACCCCAGAAAGTGGAGAAGGCACATGTGACAGGAAGCTCTGGGCATGGGATATTTGCAATGAGACCATGGGATGGAATAATGGCACAGAGTATTGAGATTAAAACATCAGAGGAGATGAAGATGGTGGGTACAGAGGGGCCAGATCTCGGAGAGACTTGTGTCTCAAGTGCGAGACCTTAGCTTTGTAGTGGTGGGTAGGATGCAGGGAGCACTCAGAGGATCGGATTATGTCAGCACAGGCAGGCTGGAGAGGTCGCTGATTTGGACATGCCCTCACATGTGCATCTACGTAAGAATGCCATGGTTAAAACAAACCCTGTTCCCGACTGGAAAGTCTGCCCTGCAGGGCAGTCCATCCCACAGGTATATGTCAATCACAAGACTTTTTAAAATAGGTTCTCATGTACCCCAGGATGGCCTTGAAATCTCTGTGTAGCCAAGGATGACCTTGTACTTCTGATCCTCTTGTCTTCAGGTCCTAAGTGCTGGGACTAGGTGGTTCACAGATTACACAATGCTGGGATTCAAACCTAGGGCTTTGTGCATGCTAGGTAGGCAGCTCTACTAACTGAGCTGAATCTTTACCCCACAGGTCATCCCTGAGGCCACCAAATAGTGTCTTGTTTAGTCACATCATAGTTGCTGGATACACTGGAGCTGTTCTCAATTCTAGGTAATGAAGATAGACTGTTTAAAAAGCGAATGCATGCAGCCGGGCGGTGGTAGTGCACACCTTTTATCCCAGCACTCAGGAGGCAGAGGCAGGCGGATCTCTGTGAGTTTGAGGCCAGCCTGGGCTACAGAGTGAGTTCCAGGAAAAGGCGCAAAGCTACACAGAGAAACCCTGTCTTGAAAAACAAAACAAAAGTGAATGCATGTATTCTTTTTTGTGTCTTCCTACTTGTGGCCACAGAGCCCTGAAGACCACTTCAGGCAGTGTGTTTGGCTCTTCAGGAAAAGTTTCAAGTTTCAATGGTGTGAAGGTTGAGTGTGCTACTGTGTGACTCTGTAGGTAGCAGGGTGGCACTTAGATAAGTATAAGATTCAGGTATCATGAATGGTAGAGTTGGGAGCTGAGAAACCTCCTTTTCTAATTCACATACTGAGCTCTACCGCTTACCACCTCTGTCCTCAAAAAGCCACATACTATACATCCTCACAAAAGGTGAAAGAAAAAACCTACTTCATAATGATTGCAGTAAAGATAAATGGCCATCATTTCAATATAATTGTCTTCCTTTAGTTTAGTTGTGTTTTAGAGGTAAGGTTCCAATATATTGTACAGGGTGGCTCAGAATGACCTTCCTGTCTCAGTCTCATGTCGATAGAGTGACAGGCAGGCCTTTCCCATCATGTTCGGCTAAACTCCCCCTCCCACACCCCAGGTTCTGGAGATCTAACCCAGAGCTGGGGAACTACTCCACCACTGAGCTGCATCTCAGTGACATTTCAACAAAATTTGTCAAATTGTGAAGAATATGCTTTTTAAAATCCAGCATTATTTCCAAGTGAGAGAAATAGTTTGATAATGGTAACCATCTTATTTTCCGTGTGTTCCATTAAGATAACTATCCGACACATACCAAACCCATGAGTACCACCATGTGAGCTTGTATCCCAGATGTTGGGTTTGTTGGCCCTGATGATTTTAATGGCTATTTTTCCATTCAGTACCACACTACCGGGATCCATTGTTTTCAGAATAGACCATTGAGCAGTAAATATTTCCTATTAATCTAATTTCCATACTATTTCTGAAGCCTCTGTGGTTCCCAGGAGCACCGAGTAATGCGTCTCACTTATCTGGAATTCTAGCAGCTAACTAACATCCTCACTTCCAGGGGTCTTCCTACTAACAAGACAACTGAAAATGAAGTTACGAGGCAGGAATCGCAGTGGGCATGTTAGTGGGCTTTGGGAGGGGTGGGGGATTTCTCTGAGGGTGCAGACTTGCATGCAGCTGCCTTCTGCAAAACGCTGTCGCCAATTTGGGAGAACTGCCTTGCAAGACCTTTCTTCTTCTTCCCCACCTCACACCCCTCATCCAAAAAGAAAAAAAAGGCCAGCAGCTTGACTGAGCCTAAATAACTGACTTTTCATATCCTTTCACGGCACACAAAGGGCTAATCCTAGGCTACTTGAGCCACCAATGCAGGCAGCAGTGGGACCACCACTGAACATGCCATCGCCTCCTCCCTGCACACAAAACACATTGACTGCCGCTTTATGAAGTGGAAACGCCAAGCCAAAGGAGATGTGAAGGAGGCATCCTCAGTCACTTCTTCCTGGAGGGGGAGAGGAGGGAGGGGGAGAAAAGCTGCTGCATCTGGATACGGGGAACAAAGCCAGCCTAAGACCTGGGGATAATGGGTTGGGTCACCGTCCTTTATAGAAGCACAAGGGTGGAACTGCCCGGACTTGTCTCGGTCCCACTGACCCTTGCATGGCTTTGTGTGGGGATGTCAGGGAAAGTGTGTACGAAGCACACCGAACAATGACTTTGTCATTTGGAGATTTCTACGGTTTGTTCACCCCTGCCCCCCACTCCCACCTTCAAATCCCCTCAGACAAAGGACAGTGTTAGTTAGGTTGCTTTGCCCTCATTTTCAAAGCTCTCTGTCTTTAAGAGTAAACTCATCCATTTTAACCGAATCAACGGTGTTTTTCATGCTTTCAGAAACCAACAAAAGAGTTTTTACTCGGTGCGTTGGCAAGGAGGGAATCATCTGGGAAAGTGCCAGCCTCAGAGATAATGCTGGTACCAGCTGCCTGGTTGAAGTGGGTCCCCTGGTTGTAGAGAGCTGAGTTGACCGTAGAGGCTTCTGGAAATATTGACCGACACTTGACCCGGGGGTGGTAGGATTCACACAGCCCCAGGCCTGCTATTCCTGGACCTTTCTTTTCTGAACGTAAGAGGAGATGGTTGGGTTTTGCCAGTCAGGTGGTTAGCACACTTGGTCGTGTGATGACAATCCCTAGGGATCCTCACAGGCCTGTAGGTTGGCAATTGATGTTCCAATTTGTCCCAGCATGTGAGCTCTAGTGATAACAGTCATAGTTTAACAAAAAGGTGATTAAGAACAAAAATTCTGGTGGTATTCTACAAGAGCACAGAACTTCGCACCCCAATGTTGCTGGATGGTGTGTGTGGTCATTCACTGTGCCCTCTCCTCTTGGGGTCTTATACCCTCAGCCATCCTAGACAGTCGTGAAGTGTGGAGAGGAAAATGGCTACATATTTACCTATGTAAATGGGGGCCTTACAGGTCTCCATATACTGCTGTTCTTGCTTGTATTCGTATTTGTCTATTTTTCTGGTGAATTCTCACCATGAGATGAATAAGAAAAGGCTAGCTAGTGAACATGCTTCCGTTTTATTAAAACCATACTTTCTGTTTTACAGTCTTTTATCCTTCCTTATTGAATGTGTGTCCGTGCTCCAGTGCGTTGACCAGAGGACTCCCGGGAGTCGGCTCTCCCCTCTACCACATATGTCCCAAGGTTTAACTCAGGTTGGCGGGGTTGGTGGTGTACACCTCACCACGTGAGCTGCCTCACTGGCCCCAGCTCTTTCCATTGAATGTATGACGTGTCTTTTTAATTCCATCTGGAACATAGTTCACCATCATGAATACTGTCTTCTAGCTCATCCTGATTCAGAATTTCATAACTTGCTTCATAACTCAGTCCTCTCTCTGGCTTCTGATGGGTGTTTGCTGGGTGTCTGAAATCAGTCTTGAAGCAGATGGTACAGCTTCTGCCTGAGGTGCAAGATTCAGACTCAGAGAATTATCTCCCAGGGCTCAGGAGCTAAGTTTGTTTGGAGACACACATTGATTTTTTTTTTTTTTTTTTTAGTCTTCAAGCTGGATCCCCTTCCTCACTCTCGATGCAACCAAAATAAATCATTCTTGGCCCTGTGACTGTGCATTTCCCAGCACATTCCCACGCATACTTGGGAATGGAATTCTGGTGGTGTCCGTTTCTTTCTGACCCTGTCAGTATTCTTACCTAGATGTAGTTTGCCTACAATAAAATAAGCATTCCCCTTTAGCTCACAGGTTTTAATAGTCATGTATGTCTCTATAACCCCACCTCCTAGGAGAGTAGAGAGTTCCCAGCACCCCGATCAGTTTTGTTCACCCCTCTGTAACCGGCATCTGTCCCACACCACCCTCGGGTTTCAGAAAGCACACATTAGTTTCCTGTTCTTGTGCTAAAGACATGGAATCAGTGCAGTGGGTAGATTTCTGTGGCTGAATTACTTTGCTATCAAGTTCTTCGTTCCTTGAGTGTTTCAGTGATTAATTTAGTTCATTCATTCATTCTCTCTATCCCATCTGTCTTCTTCCCACCCTCTCCCCCTGAATGTATCCCTAAGTTGGAAGATAACACATCTTATTCATCTGTTGATTGATGGACGTTTGGGTTGTTGTCAAGTTTTAAGAGCAACTCAACTCTTCTTGTATCAGTATTTATGGGCACATATATTCTCATTCCTTTGAGATAAAATACCTTGAGTGGAATTTCTGTGTTATCAGGTAGGTATATGTCCCCCGCCCCCCCAAAAAAGAAAAAACTAACAAGTTTTCAAAATGGGTGCCATTTTGCTCACCCACGGGTAACACACGGGGACTTCGGCTGCTCTGCCTTTGGTGCTCATAGTGTTTAGTGTTGCCAGGTGTTTTGATTTTAGCCTTTATGGTAGGCATGGCTGATCTCACTGTAATTTTACCTCATGATGATTAACGATACTGAGCTCTTTTGGTACACATTTATCGGCCACTTAGAACTTTTTGTATGTGAGATTTTGGGGCTCAAATCTCTTGCTTATTTTTCATAAACTTATTCTTAAAATCTTGTTATGGTTAATTTATTGGAATATTGTATGTATTTAATTCTAATAATTTCTTACTGTTTTCCAATTTGTGATTTTATTTTTTATTTTTTTAACAATATCTTTGGGGCAGTGGGCTTTAATTTTGATGAAGTCTAATAATAACCTCTTTTCTTTTTAGTGTATTTTGGTTCTTTTTTTGTGTGTCCTAGGACATCTTTGCATGTGGTAAGGAGTATGAAGAGCCTTTATTTTTATGTGTATGTTTATGTCTGTGCTCACATTCATGTGGGTGTGCATTCATGTGTGTAAGCATGAATATGGAGGCCAGAGTAGATGTTGAGTGTGTTTCTCAGTCACTACCACCCCTCTTTGGCATAAGTGTTCATATGTAATGTGCATGTGTGTGTATTCAGATGTGTGTACATGTGTGCATATATGTGCACACATGCATATGAAGGCCAGAGGCTGATGTCAGCTGCCTCCTTTGATTGCTCTGTTTTATACATTGAGAAAGGGTCTGTTAACTGAACCCAGAATGCACCTCCTCAGCTGGTCTAGCTAGCCAACTTCTCCTGGGGATTTCCTGTATCAAACCCCCAACATGCTAGAATTACAATCTGACTGCCACACACACACACCTAGCATTTACTTGGAGATCCAAACTGCAGCCCTCACCCTGCATAGCACATTCGTGCACCCTGAGCCTAGAGCTCCGCACTTCAGCTAGACTGACTGGCCAGAATGTCCCTCAACCAATCCTCCTGTCCCGCTCTCCCGGGCACTGTGGTTAGATGCACACACCACTATGGCCAGCTTTTTATGTGGGTTCTGGGGATTGAACTCGCCCTTACGCCAGCGTGGCAGACACCTTACTGCCCTAGCTACCTCTTTGCCTTTGTTTGCTTGTGTGTTTGTTCACAGAGGGCCTCACTGTGTGGCGCTGATTGTCCTGGAACTTGCTGTCCAGACTAAGCTGGCCTCGCCACATGTCTCTGTCTTTCGAGTGCTGGGATTGCAGCCGTGCCCGCCACATCAGCAGGACCTTTTAATCTCTCTCCTTCGTTCTCAAGAGCTTCGTGTGACTTGAGGTGGTTTGGGTGTCTTGTTGGCTGAGGTTCACTTCTTCTCTGCCATTCACCCCTGTGTGCTGAGACGCGTGTGCATCCAGTTGTCGCGACGTCTGGGCGACTGCGTTTGAGCCTGTCCTGTCCGCACTCCCCCACACCGATCCTTTCACGGCTGCCACAGTGGCCTGGATTCCGATCTTTCGGAGAGACCAAACCTGTCGAGGTTGGTCCTCTCACTCCGCTCTTCTGTGTCAAGATTGTCTTGCGCATCTTCAGTCTTTATATTTTTAAATTTACCTTTTCAGTTTCTTTTTATAAAGTCTCACTTATTTTGGTTAATATTGTCCTTAAGTAATAAATAGATCCAGTCTTTCTGCTGTCAGCGTGGACCTGATATGGCGTGTCTGTCCCCTGGTTTAGGTCTCCTTTAACTTTCTCAGACGTGTTTTATAATTTTCAGTAGAGACCACTTGTATTCCTTTGGTCACATGTGTTCCTGTGTGTGATGTTTCCTGTTTCTGTTCATGAGGTGGTTTTAAGTAGTTTTCAGTTGTTTATTGCTAGCACCTAGAGATAGCAGATTTATGTATATTGCTAACATATCATTGATCCTAACTTCACTTTGCATTTTCTGCAATTAAAAAAAATAATCTTTTGATGAATGTGGTGATAGATGATACTCACCTTAATCCCAGCACTCAAGAGGCAGAGGCAGGTGGATCTCTGTGAGTTCAAGGTCAGCCTGCTCTATATAGAGAATTATAGTCTAAACCTTGTCTCCAAAATGTGTGTGTGTGTGTGTGTGTGTGTGTGTCTAATGAGTTTTATTTTTACCCTTTTTGATACTTATAACTTTTCTTTACTTATTGCCGTGGCTAGAGCTTCTAACATAGTGCTGAGCAGAATCAATTAGACCCCTGGTTCTCAACCTTCCTAATGCCGAGACCCTTTAATACAGCTCATACTGTAGTGTCCCCAATACCATAAAATTATTTTGTTGCTACTTCACAACTGAAATTTTGCTACTGTTACAAATTGTAATGTAAATATCTGATATGCAGGATATCTGATATGTGACCTCTGTGAAAGGATCATTTAACCCCCGAACAGGATTAGACCTTTTTACACTCTTAGAAGGATTTTTTTCAGTGTTTTTTAATTGATAGGGATGTTAGTTATATGTTGTGGTGGGGGTTGTTTTGTGTTGAAATAGATACCTGTTGTCAGACTGTGAAAGACTCATTTCTTAATTTGATAAAAGTATAAAATATTTTAAATCAAGAATAGATGTTGAATTTTGAGTTTCTTCCGATAGTCATGGCAGTTCTCCTTACTCTAGAAGCCACCCAGGTACATCATGGCTTAACTTAACCTTGTATCTGTTGTTCAGCAAAGACTTGGGTTTATACTTTGCATCTCTTGTAATATTTTATAACCAAGTGGTGTTAGAATCATACTGACCTCATAAAAAGAAAAGAGTTAGCAAGGGACTTCTGCTTTGTGATATGTGTCATCTTGGCTGGATCAAGGTTCCCAGTCCAAATCATTTACTCAAACAGAAACCAAGGTGTTGGTTGAAAGGTATTTTGAAAATATGATTACTGCTTATAATTGGTTGGCTTCTCGTAAAGGAGATCATATCAGGTCGTCTTAGCCAACTTGATTCTAGGGATTAAAAGCCTTAAGAGCATAGGCAGAAGAGCCCTGGCTGTGGATAACAAGTTCTCTCACCTTCCAGACAGCCTGCTGTACAGATTCCAAGCTTGCCTCACAAGCCCCAGTCACAGAGGCCAGTGGCTAGAAATGAATCTTCTCAACGTGTTTGTCTTGAACAAGTTGTATTTCTCTACACCCCTCTTTGCTTTTTTTCCTTTCTTCTCTCTTTTTCTTGTGAGGGGCAAGGGGTTTAGGCAGGGTCTCACTATGTAGATCTGGCTGTCCTGAACTCACTCTGTAGACCTGGCTGGCCTGGAACTCACAGAGGTCCCCCTGCCTCAGCCTTCTGAGTATTGGGATTAAAAGACTGTACCACTATGCCCAGCTGCCAAACCTCTTTTCTAAAAGAAAACCAAGAATTTAGGAACAATGGCATTTTTTCCTTTCTGACTTGTTTCGTAGAATTCACCAGTGAAGCAATCTAAGCCCAGGACTTAGAGTCTGTCACAAAATTCCTTTCAAACTATGAATTCTGATTCTCAAATTGGAACAGAATTACTTAGATTGCTATTTCTTTCAGCATGACCTTTAGCCACTGTTTCTCAAGGCATTAGGCCTTTACATCAAACATGCTAACCCTGTGCATCTGACCACCCCCTTTTTAATGCCTGTGATGCCTTTTGCAATACATGATCATGGCAGTTTCCTTCTGTCTTGATCAGCCTTGAAGCTGACTAATTTCGTTAGTGTCTTGAAAGACCCAAGTTTTGTTTTGTTCCCTTTTTTCTATCTCATTAAAATTTTACCATTCTCTCCTGCCGTTATTTTCTGTCTTTTTGTTATTGTTTTTATAGCCTCTCATTGCAGCCTCAATCGGCCTGTCCGGTGTTTTGTTTTCTTTTTCCTGTTTCTGTTGTTGCTGCTGCTTATTTCTTTTCATATCTTCTTTTAAAATACCTGTATTTGTCTTTATCTTACGTGTATGAATGTCTTGCCTACATGTATGTATGCACACCAGTTGTGTTCTCGACCCATGAAGAGGTCAGAAGTAGGTGTCACATGCCCTGGAACTGGAGTTAGGCATGGTGGTGAGCCACCCTGTGGGTGTTGGGAATTGGACCATGGTCCTCTGAAAGCAGTAAGGTGCTCTTAACCACTGGACCATCACCCCACCCTCTTTTCTATCTTAAGATCTAGTTTTTGGTATTTAGAGTTCCTTTTTATTTAAAAAAAAGGTTAAAGCTATGCGTTTACCTCCAATCATAGCATTGTTGCAACTTTCAGGTCTTGGTAGTGCCTGATTTTCATCATCTTTTCAGAGAACTCTCATGTTACCATGTTTTCGTAAAGCTGGTGTTATTGAGAGGTGTGCAGTGGGATTTCCTGATGGCTGCCCTGTTTTTGTGTTATTGTGAGTCTGTTGAAGTCAGTCCGGGTTCCAGCGGCTCTTCCTCATCAGCTGGTGGCCTGATAGCCTTCCTTCTCCCCGTGGCTCTGCTTCCTCCCCCTGCTCTGAAGCAGATGCTCTGGCTTCTTACATAATGCACACTGCCAGTTTCATGGCGTTTTCTCGCTGCTTTTGCCTATAACTCTCAACTTTCCAAGGCCCAGTTGTAAGACACCATGTGAGATGGATCTAAGGAGAGGGTGTGGAGGGTGATTGGGGAGGGTGAGGACAGAAACTGTAGACGATGAGAAACAAGGCTGAATTTATTTTCAAGGCAAAAGGAATGTTATTTTTTTCTATGTCATGGTCATGACATACTTCAGCATCAACTGGTTAACAGGAACACTTTCTCTCAGGTGTGGGAAGGATATTTCCCAGTACAGAATCTTTTTAAGGGATGAAATTTGAGGTGCTCTAATGAAAATTTTTTGGTCTGAGTTTATCAGATGTTACTGGACTGGACATTGTTAATATATATAATGGAGTTTTTTGTCTGGATCTGTCAAATGTTAATGGACTAGACATTGTTAATGTAATCTTGACTGTATATTGCATATACTTATTGAAGATAGTTTTTCTTGTATTAGTTATAAGCTTTTTTAATTTTAGACAAAAAGAGAGGAAATGTGGTATTGTGTTCCCCAAAATATTGTGTACTCTAATAAATTTATCTGGGGTCAGAGAACAGACAGCCACTAGATACAAAGGCTAGAAAATGGTGGCACTCACGCCTTTAATCCTAGCATTCCAGAGGTAGAAATCCATCTGGATCTCTGTGAGTTCAAGGCCACATTGGAAATAGCCAAGCATGGTGACACACGCCTTTAATCCCAGGGAGTGGTGGTAGAAAGCAGAAAGATATATAAGGCTTGAGGACCAGAAACTAGAAGATTTTGGCTGGTTAAGCATTCAGGCTTTTGAGCAGTAATTCAGCTGAGACCCATTCCGGATGAGGACTCAGAGGCCTCCAGTCTGAGGAGACAAGACCAGCTGAGGATTTGGCGAGGTGAGATAGCCGTGGCTTGTTCTGTCTCTCTGATCTACCAGCATGGACCCCAATAACTCGCCTCAGGTTTGACTTTATTAATAAGAACTTTTAAGATTCCTGCTACAGTGCTCTAAATAACAAAAAACTAGATCTTAAGATAGAAAGTCAAGTTCTGCGCTTTGGTCATTGAGGTCTGTGAATACGTACGTGCTTCATGGCTTGGCAGATTTGTACTTGAAAAGAATTGGCCATGGCATCATAGCCATTGGTCATCATTTGATTTTTGCTCATCGCAAACTCTTATATTACTGTTGATTTTTGTTGTTGTTAGTTTATTTTATCAATTGTTGAAGTAATTTGTCTAATTTTGTACTGTGGGACTGGGTTTGTCTGTTTCTTCTAAAGACTGTCAAATTTTGCTTTTACCTTCTGAAGCTGCTTTTAGGTTTGTATAAATTGATTTGTGTTTATCCCCTGGATAATTTGACCAAGCTTTTCTTTTTTTGAAGACTTTCTCTTTTTGTTTTTGTGTATATGTGTTTCTGTGGGTGTCTGAGCGCATGTGAGTGCATGTGTGTGTGGAGGCCAGAAGGGGGCGTCGGATCCCCTGGAGCTGGAGTTGCAGGCGGCTCATTCAGGGTTCTGGAAACCAAACTCCAGTCCTCTTTGAGAGCAGGAAGTGCTTTAACCCTGAGCTACCTCTCCAGCCCTCTGACCCTTTTTATTCATTTTTTATTTTTGGATAAAATATTTTTCTTTAGAATCTTTGAATTAAAAGCTTCAGTGTTCACAGTGGCAGTGACAGTCTTTTTGTCCAGCATGTTTACCATTGTATAACTTTATTTTTAACTTGAATTTAAAATGTAATCCACAAGTTGAAGGCTTGAGTTTTATAATAAGCATCAATGCTGGAAAAGGTCAAAAGGAAACTCATCCGCAAACGGACTGTAGCCCACCGGCCATTCTGACAGAGCTGACAGACCTGTAACCCAGGGCCCAGAGCAGCTATGGGTGTGAAATGGTCACATCAGCCAGATGGCGAATGGACGGAGCGATGACTGTCTGCAAATTTAAAAGCTTCATCTTAGAGAGGTCGGACATGCCAGTGTGCCCTAAAGCTCTGCCTTCACAGAGATGGCTGTCAGCAGAGGTCAGAAGATACGTGTTCAAGAGGCCACAAAGTGGGTTCTGTAATGGTAGACATTAGTCCTGGGAACGAGAGCTAACCTCTGGACTCTGAGGCACACAGAGGTGTGTTTTGTGTGTGAGTTGTACCTATTGATGAAATGCAAGCCCAGTGTTTACAGCGTAGGGGCTTACATGTAAAGCTCTTAATGTTTTCCCTTTGCTTGGACACATCCTGTAACTGGAGGATGATGAATCTAATCTGATAGGAATTACATGTTGATTTCTTAATACTTTTCAAAGTCTATGTGCTGTTCAAACTTTTAATACCCCTCTAAGAATCCTGTGTTACCCAGCAGCACAATTTGTTGTGGTATTTTTTCCACTCGGAGATCAATTTCTTTTATCTCACATGTTCCCAAAATAGTAGATAAAAGAGTCCCTTTTATGCATACATCAGTAAACAGCTTACTGATCAAAACCCAGCCATCATTTTTTTTCCCTTGCTAAATCAGAGGGAAATCTTGCCAAAAAGTGAATCCTGGTTTGCTCACTGCACTTGAGACTTATCTCCCACCAAATCAGTAAGAGTGGAAGGCAATCCAGGCAATGTACATTCATGGCAACTTGGAACGGACTCTGCAGTCTCGCTGACAGCAGAATTCAAAGCTTTCCAGTTGCACTGAGGTGTGAGCAATTTGAGCCTGGTTTTATTTGTAATACTGTAAACAGGTAGTAAAAAGTACCGTATACTGATTAAGTGGTGGTGTGAGCAAACATGTATTTTTACTCTGTACTTGGGACAGGTGTGAGACAGAGTTCAAATAAGGAATGGAGTGAGCCAAAAGTGCAGATGGCATGGTGGCTCCCATAAAATTAGACTACATTTTTACTGCTGTTTATAGGAAACATACTCTTTGGCACACGCATCCTATAGACCAGCGGCAACAGAACCCCATGGTTTAAAGTAGACTGTATGTAGATGCCTAGGAACATCCCCCAAACTCAAAGCAGATGGGAAGATAAGTACCAAGAACCTAAACAGGTCCTTGTATTAAAAGTGTTGAAGGGCCGGGCGGTGGTGGCGCACGCCTTTAATCCCAGCACTCGGGAGGCAGAGCCAGGCGGATCTCTGTGAGTTCGAGGCCAGCCTGGGCTACCAAGTGAGTTCCAGGAAAGGCGCAAAGCTACACAGAGAAACCCTGTCTCGAAAAACCAAAAAAAAAAAAAAAAAAGTGTTGAAGAAAGTGGTTTTATAATCTGTGTTATTAAAATATGATATTCCAAAGGAAACTCTTGCATGTTTTGTTCTAGTTTTATTCACTCGCTTTTAGAAGCAAGGTCTTTATAGCCCAGGCTAGCCTGGAAATAACTTTGTAGCCCAGGCTGGCCTTAGACTCATGGAGTTCCTCCTGTCTTAGCCTCCCAAGGGTTGAGGTTACTATTGAGTGCTACCACACACAGCCTTATAGTAAATCCTTCTGGGGAGATTTTGTGGGGTTTACCACTGTGACGTACAGGTACACAAAATGTAAAAAAAAAAAAAAAAAATCTTTCATTTTGTGTTCTAAGAGTTTACATATTTGGTAAAATTAAGTTTACTCCTTTTTCCTTAAGTTATTTTGCTTTGGAGGATTAAAGGTAATTTTTCCTACAAAATTTATTTGCCCAATTAGCAAGAGTTGGTATACTATGTTGGCAAGCACCTTTGAACTTTTTAGGCTTTCACTCTGTTTCATGAGCTGGTCAGGGTTACTCTCCATCAGCTGGGTGTAGGTTTAACCGTCTTGTTAAATAAGAAGCACAGAGCCCATGCAGAGATGAAAGCCCAAGAGGTCAGAGCAGTAGCTAAGAGCTAAAAACCTTACCCTTCACTGCCGCTCCTGTCCTTCCCTCCACCAGAGACCTACTTCCTATGTCTTTGTCTTCTTATAGACTTTCTATTCTGCCTTCTCATTGGTTGTAAACCCAACCACATGACCTCCTCATCACTGCCTGTCTATACATACCTCCAGGTCTCTATGGTTGGTATTGAGATTAAAGGCGTGTGTCTCCATGCTGGTGGTGTCCTTGAACACACAGAGATCTGCCTGTCTTGTGGTCAGGATTAAGGGCGTGTGCTACCACTGCCAGACTTCTGCTATGGCTTGCTGTCAGCTCTGACCTCTTGGGCTTTCATCTCTGCATTGGCTCTGTGTTTCTTATTTAACAAGACGGTCACATCCACAGCTGGGCTGAGGACCAGTCACCATGGAGGAGGCTGTAGAACCATAAAAACCCAATGAAGTCCAAGAATGCTGAGAAAGGGGAAACATTAATAAAAAAAAAAAAGCAGTGTTTACATATATTTTCAAGTATAAATCTTTGTGTCATCTCCCCCACCCGTGTGTGTGTGTGTGTGTGTGTGTGTGTGTGTGTGTGTGTGTGTGTGTGTGTATGTGTGTGTATACAGACGAGAAATCCAATCAGGCGTTTTTCTCAGTCACTTTCCACCTCTTTTTGAGAGACAGAGTGTCTCACTGAACCTGAAACTCTCACACAGATTAAACAAACCCCAGGAATCCACCATCTCCACCTGGGCAGCACTGGGATTACAGACTTGCACCACCACACTAAGCTTTTAGCATAGTTGTTGGGGAATCTGAACCCACTTGATTGGCTGTGTCAAAAGGAGATCTAAAGCATCCCATGCCTGGGGTAGGCATCGTAGTAGCAGCATCAGTACCATGCTGCTGTTACTTCCTGGGATGAAGGATTCTCTACAGTTCCAATGAAGCTTTGTGAAGAAGGGAGTGGAACAGTCTGGTTTTGAGAAGCAGAAATTCTTGCTAAGGAGGCCCTGTCTCTCTCTCTCTGTTTGCTGTTCTAGACGCTGCTCCTTGTAGTAAGTGTGATAGCTGTGGCGGCCGCAGTGATTCCTTGGATTATAATTCCCTTGGTCCCACTCGCCATCATCTTCTTGTTTCTTCGGAGATATTTCTTAGAAACATCAAGGGATGTCAAGCGCCTGGAGTCCACAAGTGAGTACTGAGGGTCTTGGGTGGGTATGGTAAATGCACCAAGCTTCCATAATTAAGAAGAACTGTTAATTACAGTTAGTTAATTAATTAATTACTGTTAATTACAGTTCTTCTCAATTAGAAGATCCATGAAATTCTGCAGACTGATGGTGCTCCAACAGTTCTCACCTGGTTAGCATTCGTTCAGCGATTGAACGTGGTTATTACAACCAACAGGGATCATTGTTACATCATGTAGAGCAGGTGACTTCCCAAGTGTGACTTGGCAGCTTACCCTGAGAAAGAGGCAGGTGCCCTATGTAGACTAATACTCCCCGAGGAAGGGACTCTCCTCTGTTGCTCATGACATACCTCCTCACATACACAGAGGAGGCACACAAGAAGTGTTTTCTGATAAAGTATTTCAGCATGGGTCAGAACTAACTTAGAAGGGAGGTAACCAGGGAAGTTTTCTTTCCTTGAAAGTTCTGGAAGTGACAAAGGAAGGAACAGATGAAAGGAGAGCGGGGAGGGGGAGGGCCAAACTCCTTGTGTGCCGGAAGCCGTGGTCTTGAAAAGCACGGTTTGTGCTCGTCATTGATGATGGGTTGTGGGTGTCGCCCCTTTGGAGCTGTAAGCATGGACACTTCTTTTAGTGTCTGTGCTGATGGTGGGCAGCACTTGGTGGAAGGCTGCACGGACTCACACTTTGGAGAGCAGCAGCAGGAAGAGCAGCCAAAAGCACGTTTAGTCTATTGCTCCCTTTAACCTCCTCGTTTGGGGGTAAGAAGGAAATGTTTTATGATTAATCACTATTCTGTAGGTAACCACAGAAGATGAACTGATCAGGCGCCTGTCTCGTTATGAATGCATGAGCATATTTCATTAGTATTAAAATTAAAAGCCATATACACAGAATTCTTCTAAAAATATATAAGGACAATAGCCAAAACATAAAGAAAGAAGGAAGATACTTGTAACCTTTTAAAAATTATTTATTTATATAGATGTGTGCATGTCTATACGTGTGTGTTCTTGGAGGTCAGAAGAGGGTGTTGGGTCCCTTGAAACTATAGTTACAGACAGTTGTGAGCTGCAAGATGTAGGTGCTGGGAGCCAAACTTGTGTCCTGGATGAGGAGCAGGCAGTCTTAACCACTGAGCCATCAGCCCCCAAAAGGAAGATATTGGTCCCGGAAAGTGTCCATGATGAATAATTGCTATGAGAATTTAAAGCCAGCTCAACTTTCTGAAGGCCGAGCCAGGAAGTGTTGAATACTGTGGTTATAAGTTCATCGGGACAAAGGACGACTTTCTTTTCTCATGACCTAACGTGTGTGTTTAAATAAACTCTAGAGAGACATTAATCATAACTTTGTAAAGCGGGTGGCACTTCATAAAAGCCGTGGAAAACTGGCCAGCCGTCAGAGCCAGGAAAGCCGCTGTGAGCCCCACGTTGCGATGTGCCCCAGTGGGTGTGGTGTTCCGCGTGCTGCCGTGTCCTGCCACAGTGACAGGGCTCAGGGGAGTCAGAGCAAAGGCGTTGCCGAGCGACCCTCCTTTGCGCATTTCCCTGTCTCTCACTCACAAGCCTTGCTGCAAAGGAAGCTGTGAACATATTCGGAGAAAGGCTGGCCATCCCAAAAGCATCACCTTGACCTAGACCTCTGTTGGTGGCAAGAGTCACTGAGCCTTTTTCTTCCAGTTCCATACAGGACTTCCCGTCTTGGTGCCCAGGACATACCTCAAGATGGTTTTGGCCTAGAAATTCTCATACCTTTGTCTGGGCCCCTGCTGGACTCTCAGGGTTTGCGGCACCCTAGCTGGCTGCAACAGGAAGCTTAAAGATAACCAGATGAACCATTTCTTGTTAGCCATTTGAGTGAGGGTCGATGTTACAGTTCCACCGTTCTATCAAGCACCGGTTGATGGTGTCCGTGTGGCCAATGCCACCGTCAAAAGAAAGCTACCTGTTTGCCGTGACAAGAAGGCATGAACCTGTCTCATCCTTGAGCTTCAAGAGGTTTTTAGAGCCCTAGATTTTATTTTTAGATTATGCTCGCTAACTGCCTCTGGAACTATCCATGGGTTTAGTGAGGGTTTATCATACTGTTTTTATTTTTTTTATTTATTTAATTCTTTGCAAAAGCAAACATTGCGATGGCCACTGGTAGAGAATCGCATAAAACCACAACAGTACTTGGATGCCTGTCTCAAGTTGACACTGTCATTTAGTAATGCCTAGATTGTGAGGGCATATGCCGTTTCTATCAGGGTGCTGTGGTCCATTAGCGATGTCTGCCATGGGCACCAGCTAGCCAGGTGTTAACCTATGATATATATTTTCAAAACATAGAGTCTGCTCTTTTAATGAGTCGCATGTCAGATCCTCATTGTTCAACTTGAGATGCTTAGTAAGAAGCCCAGTAAAGGAGATTCCCATTAGACATTAGCCGAGTAAGATTTGAGAGTTTTCTGTGTGACGGAGTCTAGAGAAAAATGCATCCAGTGATACATGGACTACTTAATTCAGATTGTCTTTCTTTTGGGACACTGGCTCAGATTAAAGGTACATTGAAAGTAAGACAGTTATGTGTAGTGCTCTGAGTACCTCCAATGTGTTCTTCCCTTTGTGAAGGCTGTTAATACCTGCCCTGTAGGGTTCTTATTGCCTGAGGTAATGCTTGGAAGTCCTTGCTGGCCACTACCAAAGGCAATAATAGAATTTTGTACACAAGGAAATTTAAAACAGTGGTGACATGTCTTCCATAGCACTTAATGACATCCTGAAGGTGTCGTGGCAGGGCAGGAATGTGGCCTGCAGCTGTCTTCCGTGAGTCTTCCCCGAGAAGAAACATAATCCCTTAGGTTGTGTCCCAGAGAGCCCTCGGGGTCTTGGAACATGCCACAGTATTATGAAATGTGGGGTTCTATCTGCCTGAAATGGCTGAGGAATGCCACCAGTGTCATAGTCTATTTCAGAATATTCTTGCACTGATGTGGAGAAAGACCTCCATAATGTTGCATGCTAGTTAGTTGTCTTTGCAATGCCCTTGGTTTACCCAGCTGACACCTGCATGGCCCTGAGCGGATAAGCAGGGCACTGAAGAAACAGGACCGCTGTTTGATGGTACAGGTTCCTGCCCTGCTCACGGGCTCTTGGGGTAGGATGTTGAGGTGGCTGGGTGGGTGAGGGTGCTTGCCTGATCTGTGTTTGATTGCCCTCCTCTCCCATCCTGGAACCCACGTAAAGGTGGAAGCAGACCAGCCCCATGAAATCGGCCTCTGACCTCCACGGGCATGCCATGGGACATACATGCCATCTCCACTCCAACAATTTCTTTTTTAAAAAGACCTCCTGGGCTGCATTTAAGTACAGAAGTTTCTTGGGGCACATTTAAATTGACCTTGAGTTTTCTGGTGCTCAAGGCTGAAGTGATACCTACGTTCTAAAGTAGATCTGTCCTTAACCTCAGCTATTGAGACCCAGTGGTGACGTTGATCTAACAGGAAACAGTGAGGATGGGCAGGCTGACACATTACTTTAGTGACCTTCCCTGGTAACCACCACCTCTTACAGCATCAGCTGTGATTGAAGGTTTTCCATGTCATGGTATCACTTATCCCAGACATGAGTGCGCAGTGTCTCTAGACTCTCCATAGCTAGACTCTGGCCTTCTCCCGGTACCGTAATAAGCCTGGGATTTGCAGGGTGGTCATCTGTGCAGATACTCTGTTTGCAGAACAATTCCATGGCAGGTGGGATGTTCTCTGAGGCCGACAGAAAAGGCTGCTGTGAGCCTGGGCTCCATCCACGTAGGTTCCCTTATCCATCTTTAAGGAGTAGACATGCAGTCAGTACACTGAAGAGGGGGAAGAGCACGGGTGTGAGAGCGAGAACGTGAAAGTGCAGGCACCTTCAGACCCGTTCGCCCCCAGTTACCTAGGTTCTTCAGACAGTGCAGTCCTGGTTGGCAGGGGTCTGTGCAGGGAATGTTTCCTTTCGGAAAGGAATATTGCACAGGAAGACTTCTTTTTGGGTAGTGTCCACAGTCAGGTAGCCCGGTCAGGAAAGAGCCTCAGGGAGAAACAGGGGGCCCCACGCTCAGTGAAGAGGCTGCCCATCTCCCCTGGCCCCAGTGTCTTGTCTTTGGAAATGTATTCCTTCCTTGACTACCCGCCAGTGAACTCTGACGTACAGGAAGATTCTGTGTCCCGGTGCATGTGTATCCCAGCACACACCTCACCACCAATCCATGCAGCGCTTGTGTGCACAGTACACATGCCCCCTGGGAGACAGTGCGGTCACACAGACAGGCACACATTTTCTCTTGATTGTTTCCCCTCATTTTATAAGCTCCATGCAGCAAGCTATAAAATGAGTTTCATGTCCCCCAAACCCTCCATGCTTTATCAACAGACACAATGGCGATGGTTCATCAGTATCCTCACTTGAAAAGCATAAACAAGGGCTTGAGGTGGACCTCAGCCGATAGAGTCCTTATCTGGCACTCAGTAAGCCATAGGCTCAGTACCCAACACCATAGAACTGAGCGTGGTGGAGCACACCTGTAATCGCTGTCCCCTGGAGGTTAAGGCAGGAGGGCCCTGAGTTCAGGGTCACGTCCAGCTATCTAGTGTGTTTGCTGTCAGCCCTCTGAAGACAGTTTGCTGGGCCATGGGCTCCTGGTCTACTGTAGCCCTCAGTGCAGTCTTATCCACGGTGTAGAACGAGCCTGCCAGGGAACCATCCTTGCCTAACAGTGGGCAGCCCACGTGCCGTGACCGCCCTGGTGGTCATGATGCAGGATTCTGGAAACACAAAACCCCATGCAGGACATTATTCCCCATAGTCGAAGACGGACCAAGGAGAATTTGTCCTTTAAATTCTGGTACTTAGACTGCAATGAGAGTCTGGGAAAGTAAGGACAGTGACACATGCCACACCTCTGCCTTGAGAATAACCTTCCAAGTGGGCAGTCATAAAGACTGACGCTGAAGTCCAGGCCAGCCCAGAGAGATCCCATCTGGGTCAGTGGTATGGACACAAGTGCCGTGTGGCACCCAGACACGTGTGACCATACAGGACTCTTCTCACACTGGTGGGAAGAGGAAGCTTCTCTTGGGTGCACAGAGGAGACCCTGCCCATTTGGCTTACTTGTTGGCTGTCTGTCAGTCTGTCTGTGTCGGGTACCCTTTTAGTAATTTGGAAATGATAGTCATATGCCAGCCCTTAAGATAACAGTCTAAGATGGGGAAAGATGCATACATAGCTTGCTTGAATGTTCTGTGATAAGTCCTCTGATGAAATTATTTTTTAGAATACTACTGGCCAAAATTAAAATAATCAGTGAAAAGTAATTTCTTCCCAAAGACACAGCTGGGAAGTGTAGGAAAGAAAAGACCTGGAAGGACGGGCTAGTGAAGGGAACTAGATTTGACTTTGGCCAAGGGTGTGCTGAACAGAAGCACTCATTCCCATCTTTAAAATGAGGCTCCGTTGACCAGGGTTTGAGGGTGGGTGGGCAGGGTCCTGCTTGGCGATGGCGTCTGCACCGTGGAGCGTGGGAGGCCGGGTGGGGGGTGGGGAGGCCGTGCGTCCAGCCCCACTGAGCTTCCTGTTCTCTGTCCATCCCGTTCCCACAGTGCGGAGTCCCGTCTTCTCCCACTTGTCCTCCTCCCTCCAGGGACTCTGGACCATCCGGTCACACAGAGCTGAGGAGAGGTTCCAGGAGCTGTTTGATGCGCACCAGGACTTACATTCAGGTCTGTATGTTTCTGGAAGTGATTTCAAAAGCTGGCAGCTGCCGTTCCCTCGGGCTGGAGGCCTGTAGGCGATTGGCTCTGCTGGCCCGCACCCCTGCTTGCTCCTGGACTCAGGCCTTCTCCATCTGCTCTTAGGCTCTGAACCCTCTCAGAATCTCTGCTGTGTCTGGCTTTCTTCTGATTGGCTTGCTCAATGCTTCCACCTCGGTGCCCTGTGGCTCCCTGTCTGTCTAGGGCCTCGGTCAGCAGACCTGTTTTCCACAAGGCCCCCTGGCAAATGCTTCCTTCAGTGAGCTCTGTCTTGTCCTTGCTGCAGTTTCTTCCTTCGTTGCTGTAAGCAGGAGGCAAGTGCCAGCAGCACATCATCATGGGCTGTGGCTGGGCTCCAGGAAAGCTTGATTCCACAGACACGTGATGGACCGACCCTTCTTGGGCCACGGGCCATAGATGGCTAACCATTTAGTTGATGGACACAGGGCAATAGATATGACTGACGGCTGCTGCCCACTTACTATTCTTTATGTTCGTGTGAGTTCTTTCCTCCCAGAAGTTTCGAACTCCCTTCAAGTCTGTAAAATCTGCCCCGCCTTCATTGTGTTCTGATGACTCAAGGGCACTTTAAAAACTACATGAGGTTCTTTTTAGCGCACTAGACATTTAGATACAGCCCCTAAGCCGTGTCCCATCCCCAACCCCGGTGTATGCAGAACGCTCAAGTAAGAAAAGTATTGGAGGCAAATTGGGAGCTGTGTCCTTTGCTGTAGAACTGGTAGCAGTCAACCTATAAGCTGGTGGGCTTCATATTATAGCCTAGTACTTCCAGAAATAGAAGACCATTTTTCCATATTTATTATGAGCATATATATACCTGCTTGTTACCTCTTAGTCGTATCTTTCAGTTCCTTGTTTTTTTCTTTTCTCTTTTGCAGACGCTCTGTACTGTTTGGGGGTATGTGTTGTACATTGCTTTGCATTTCCTGACTTTCTAGAAATGTTGAGTGTGCGGCCTTGCTGCCCTACTCTGTCTCAGCGACTCAGTGCCCATCACGCTCTCTGCAGTTAATAGGGCTTTTGTACTCACTCACTGTGCTTGTTCTGGCTCTCAAATCCAGAGGCTTGGTTCTTGTTTTTGACGACATCGAGATGGTTTGCCGTGCGTCTGGATGCCATCTGTGCCATTTTTGTCATCGTTGTTGCCTTTGGGTCCCTGATTCTGGTAAAAAGTAAGTGCAGATGTGGATAACTATTTATGGTATGATTACAATTTATAGCTGTGTTTACAGTTATTAAATTAAACTCTTGCCACCTTGTCTAATGGCACATTCTGTGTGGTTCTAATAAAGTGTGTTAAAGCTTTTACAACATGTCAGAGTGGGTAGGATCATGCAGTATGATCCGATGAGAGAGTCTGGGTGAGTTCTTTTTATCTTTGTTAGGATGAGCTGAGGTCTATACAGTGACATTCTGAAAATCTCTGATCTGGTAGCCAGGAGATGAGAACCAAGTTTACTGTTAACATTTTGTCCAGGCTAGGGCTTTATATTTGAGCCTTGGGACTTCTTGGTTTGTTGATGTCCCTATGCACATGGGTGTGAGAGATGCCCAGCATGCTCACTGCCAGGTGGGTACCAGAGGAGCAGGTGTTGGCATCTGCAGCACAAATTCACCGTGCCTAACCCCTCTACGGTGACACCAGTGAGTTACAGTGTTTCTTAATAGAACAGTGGGAGTCATATTTTACTTTCAAAAGCATTGGCTCCTATAACACATCATCTTGTTTGCAGTGGTTTCCAGCTGTGGTTACATGGGACATAGACAGTGGGATTATGTAACAGGCTTTAAACCATAATGAGTCTGAATAATAACATTACACTTCACACATACAATGCCCTTTCTCAAATGTGTGTCAATACTACTGAGATTAATAAACTCATCTAAATAGTCTTTCAGCATTCATAATGGGCTTTTAAGATTGCATCATGATCTCAGTCAATACATAGAAATGTAAAGATGACTTTCGTTGTATACAACTCATTGGATCCTCTTGGTAAAATAGCAGAAGGTAACAGGCTCGGATTACCACTGAGACTGACTGTCCTCTCTCCTTCCTCCTCAAAAAGCTTTGGATGCTGGGCAAGTTGGCTTGGCCTTATCCTACGCCCTCACACTCATGGGAATGTTCCAGTGGTCTGTGCGACAAAGTGCCGAAGTGGAGAATATGGTAATGTTTATCCGAGAGTTTTCAGCCTTTTAAAGTTCCCTTTGCCATTCAATGACATAAAAGCAATTCTTATGTAAAATATTAAAACTGTTATTTTTGCATCGTAGCTAACGGAGTTTTGGTTTTTTTTAAGGTCCCGCTTCCATCTGCTTAATGTTAATGTAAAATAAAATGTATACATCTTTTTCTCTGTCTTGTGTATGCTATGTCAGCAGGTTTTAGATTCATCACAAGCTGTCTTCAAATGTAATAAATGCCTCTGTAGGAGGGAAGTTCTGAAATCCAAGAGAGGATATAGGCTAATTTCTCAGAGGCCTGTTTATTTTTGTTTCTTAATGGATAACTCCTCGTTCTTGGTAAAAGAAGAATTCAGTATTTTGAGACTGTTTGTTTAATTAATAGCTCTCCCCACTCCCCCATGCCTACGCGCTCATCACCAGCCTTGGCATCTCCCAGGGGCGGAGTAGAAGGCGGGAGGCCCCAGGATTACCTCTGTTTGTTCCTGGTGGCCGAGCTCCCATCTCTAGGGTGCTTCTCAAAGGTGGCAGGTCATGGCAGTAGCAGAAGGTTTAGTCAGCACGAGAACTGCTTTCTCTTCAAAATATTTATTCCTGTCAATGAGCTAAACAGTGAACATGGGATACCTCCATTTCCCTTCTCTCATACAATGGAAATCGTTACTGTGAGACTTGAAGATGTATGAGGTAACTGGTCTAGAATGAGTGGCCATTCTGTAGCAAGAGGTTATTGAGTGGTGGTTATAAACTCTTGGTGTTAAATTTCTTTTTCATTTTTTTTGTGTTTGTGGAAGGTGCATGTGTGTGTGTATTGTGCGTGTTGCATGTGCAACTGGCTAGCTAGCCAATGAGCCCTGCCGTCCGTCGCCACGCCACTAACACTTGGGTGACAGACCCATGCTGCCGTGCTTAGGTTTTTGTTGACAGAGGTGCTGGGATCCGAACCCAGGTCTTCGTGTTAGCATAGCAGTTGGTTCACCCGCCCGGCCGTCTCTTCAGCCCCTCCTCTTGCTTTTCCCTTAGTGTTATAAGGTCGAAGGGATTGGCTATAATAAGTGAAGGTGTCAGATGGTGGTGAGCAAAGTTGTAAGTCGTCAGGGTCCTCAATAGTCTTGGTAGATGTAAAGACCCACGTGGGCCTTGCCCAGCTGTGTGTAGGTGAGATATCTCCACGAGCGAGCCCCTGGTTCCTGACTCATGTGGATGCCTTTTCTCTTCCAGATGATCTCTGTGGAGAGGGTGATTGAATACACAGACCTAGAAAAGGAGGCGCCTTGGGAGTACCAGAGACGCCCACCCCCAGGCTGGCCCCACGAAGGGGTGATCGTATTTGACAACATGAACTTCACCTACAGCTTAGATGGGCCTCTGGTACTCAAGCACCTGACCGCCCTCATCAGATCCAGAGAAAAGGTTGGTTTAAACCGGCTTGTTCCTCTAGAGCCTCCGCTGACCAGTAAGGCCACATCTGCATGCTCACTTCCTGCAGTCTGCCAGCAATCAGTCCAGCAGTGAGGAGATAAGTCTTTGGAGATGGAACATATGATGGGAAACTATTTCTCTTTTAAAAATAATCCCCACTTATTAACTTTTTCAATTATTCTGAAATATTATATGATAGCTTTGATTTTTTTTTTATCAAAAACATTCTCATTGTTTGAAGAAGAACCTAGTCTTTCCTGGCATTTAACCTGTCTAGAGTTAAATGTACTTGAGAGATAATGTATCTAATCTAACGAGTCACAATAATTATCTAATCTGATGCCATCCCTGGGTCCTTGTCACTGAGACATCCCCGTCTACTTCCTTCTGTTGCTTTTATTCCTCTGTTGAGTCCATTGCTCTTCCTCATCCCGTCTTCCTCTCCAGCCCTCCTCTCCTTACCCGGTACCCTAGGCCCTTTCCTTGGTCTTCCTTGCTTTCTTCCCAGATGTGTCCAACCCCTGCATGAGGTCCAGGTTAGCTGTGAACATAGACCATCAGGAAATTATACATTCACTGAAAGCTTGGATGTGTTTCTGTTTTGCACTTTTTCTTTTTTAACTCAGTTGTGCCTTGTAGATGACCTTGTCCTGTCTCGGTGTCAGCAGGTTGGACACCCCGCTTCTCTTTTCTCCATTACCTCCCACAGCTGACAGATTTGTGCTCCCCTGTTGCCTCCTGTCCTGGGCAAGCTGTTGCTGTTGTGATACAGGCCCAGACATACTCTGGTAGAACTGTAAGAGGCCAGTTCTCAGCCACCGTGGCGCCCAACCAGGCCTTGGTGGCCAGAGCTCAGGCTGAAGAGACTCAGGCAGAGTAGATTAAAGAGACTCAGAACCTGCTGGGGAGTGTGGGGGGTCTGGACTGATCTGCCAGCAAGTGCACCTATTTCAGTGGCTCTTGCAACTCATGGTCTGGTGCCCTGGGCCAGGACCAGAGCAGACCAGAGCAAACCAGGCAATAAGAAGCACTGTGCCCACATGCCGCTCCAGCCTTGGCTCCCAGCACAGAGAGGCACCCCCTATACATGGTGTCCTTGGCTGTCCTCTCGGCTCTCGGTGGGCACCTGCAGTCCCAGCCTTGGCTGTCCTTTCCTGCCGCTGGCCGACGCTTGCGTCTTGACTTCCTTAGTACAGAGCCTGTAACTGCTCTTTCTTTCTCCTAGAAATCAGCCCATGACCCTGTAGCCCCTCCCTCCCCAGATTCTCAGTTGATAACAAACTGCTGCGGCCTCACAGCTCCTTCCCCACCCTTGAAGATGAAAGATAAGCTTGGGGGTCCTACCTAGTGCCTGGCTCTGTCCCCCTTGGCAGGCAGGCAGGCCAGGTCAAGTGTCATGAGACTTATTCAACCTCTCCACCATGGGAAGGTGTAAGTGTTAGCAGCTCCTTTGTTCCTATGGACCTGAAGAGTCTGTCCTTTCCCTTCAGGACCAGCATTATGCTTTATATAGCCGCTATCCCTTCTAATGCTCTTATTTCAGAGCCTCCCCAAGGCTGAAGTCTGTGACTTCTGAGTCTATATCTCTCCCCTTAAGTTCTTCTAAGGTTAACTTATAACCCTTTTCATTCATGTAAACTGCCTCAGTGGAAGTCTCTTCTCTCAGACCCTCTTTTAGATGCTCTAAGGTAGTGTTTTTGTTGTCCTTATGTTCATTGCAGAATCACTCACAGTGACCAAAAGGTGGGAGCAGCCTGAGTATCCATCGAGGGTAGGTGAAGTGTGCTGCAGACGGTGTTCAGTCTTAAAAGGGAAGGGAGGAAATTCCAACACATTCTGTAACACAGATGTACCCTGAGGGCATTACGCTGAGCGAAAGAAGCCACAGAACACACATACGTGGTTCATACACGAATCCGCTGTACCACCTGGAGTTGTCCAGCTCATAGAAACATGAAGGAGGGTGTCTCCAGAGCCTGGGACAGAGGGAGCATGAAATGCCGAGGGCTGTGATGGGCACAGGAGTTCTTGTATTGCAGACGAAGAAGAGCTCTGGATGTGGGTAACAGTGACATTGCACACCAGTGTAAATATAGTTAACACTACTGACCTGTGTGCTTAAAGTAGTTATGATGGAGAATTTTATGTTTTTTCCCACAATTTAGAAAGTGTATAAAATAGTTAAGAATGATAGTTTTATAGTCACCTGGGAGACAGGCCTTTAGGCATGTCTGTGGTGGGGGGCTATCTTACCTAGTTTACTCAGGTAAGGAGACTGGTCCACTGCGGCTGGCACCATTCCCAGAGCTGGGATCATGAGAAATGGAGCATGATAAGCACCCATTGCTCTTGTTTCATGACTGTGGAGGTCATGTGGCCAGCGACCTCATGTTCCTGCTGCTCGGAGTTCCCCGTCATGGTGGATTGGAACCTTGACTGCCAAAACAAACCCTGTCTCTCTGTTTCTGTCAGGGTATTTTTGGCAAAGTAACTAAGACAAATACATCTGTGTGTTTTGCCACAGGTTTGTCTGTGTGTGTGTGTGTGTGTGTGTGTGTGTGTGTGTGTGTGTGTGTGTTTGGTATGATTTTCAACTCTGTATCTATCTCTCGGTGTCCTGGGGCTTCCGGAGGTTAGGGAACCTACCATACCCTTCCTTATTCCCCAGTAAATGGCATTCTGCAGGGTACATGCTAGATACTGAGGACAGCTGGCTGTGAGCGCAAGTGACCGAGAAGCAATATGCAGGCAGGAAGAAGCCTATAACAGCACACTTCGTAAGACAACTCTGTCACCAGCCCTTCTCCTGAAAGGACGTGGGAAATTCCCCCTCCCCACTCCCTTTATTTTTATTTTTACGCTTCTGTGGATTGAATCCAGAGACTTACATGTGACAGGCAAACACCACCGTGCGCTATAACCCAGCCCCTGGAGTGTTAAATCCTTAGCAAGCTGCTCCTTTTAAACTCTCCGTACCACCAACCCATTGAATGGCCTCATCACAGCTGTGATTTAATGAGTGATACCCTTGTGACATGAAAGAATGAATGTACAACGTGGTGCCCAAAGGGTATGCAGTGAGCAGCTTTAGTAAGCCGCTTGGCAAAAGCCCGCTCCTAATTATTTCCATGGCTTCCTTGTAGGTCTGAAGATGGGGTGGCTGACTGTGTGGGTAAAACATGAGCTGCAGCGCTGATGAAAGCCAAGCCTCTCCGGTGGTGTCCTGACAGCTGTGTAGGATGTTTGCTTGCTTGCAGACAGCATGCTTATCAGATCTGACGTTGCAGGCGCAATTCCCTTAATTTGCACGTGTCTTCAATTTCCCTGGGAGCCACAAAAGATGAACTATATAAGGAACTCTGTTGAGCGACTTAGAAAACAATGTATAGCCCCAGACCTGTAGTCTGAGATCCTAAAAATACCCCAAATCGTAGGGTCACCTGAGATGCTAAAAGGTTGGAGAGGAGACTGAATTTGAAGGCTGAATTGTATCTGCAATCACTTGAGCTTTGACTTGTGTCTTGCCCACCCCACCTCGGGAGCCTGTTGCCTTAGCTTATGTACATTTAGAGGCCGCCTGTGTCTAGGCAACTGCATCCCGGAATGTTCTCTGTTGCCTGTGCGCATGGGGTCCCCCTCCTGACACCCCTTTCCAGACCCCCGGTTGCTGGCTGCCGCTTGGTCTGTATTGGATTCAGGCTCAGACGTAGGGATGTGCCAACACAGCAGAAATGACACTTTGTTCCCTTACGGTGACGTCCTCTGGGATCCCGGAAGTTACAGTAGAGAAACGGTGATCACTACTAGCCGGGTTTGTAATTTCTGGAAAGAAGGAACAGGAGATCAGGAGCACCCTAGGTCTCCGGATTGTGGCTGAATGCTGGCTGTGTTTTTCATTTAGGTGATTTTGTGGTTGATTTGATCATCAGAGAGAGTACTGGGCCATTTGAAAGCATTTTCCAGTTCTAGAAGTAGATAGATTTGGTCGTGTTACTTTTTTTTTCTTGCTCAAAGCTATTACTTTGATAATACATTTTTACAGATGTGTGCTAGACCTTGCTATAATATGCAAAAATATTAGTTTCTTTCCTTTTCTTCCTTTTTAATAATGTTTTCTCCGAGAGCCCTCCTCCCTCTCCTGTACAGGACTCCCATTTCCCCAGCCTGCCCCTTATTCCCAGCTAAGCCCGAAACATCACATCTGGGAACTCGGTAGAGCAGAGACGCTCTGGCCCAGACCTAGCATTTCATTGAGCCCTCCAGCTAAGCATTCTATCTCATGAGTAAGTTTCCTTGACTTCTATGAAACTTTCTTTTATACCCTGAAATTGACGCCATGGGTTACCTCACCCCCTTCTGGAACAGCATATGAGAGTCTGGACTAGAGCCTTAGTCCGTGTGTGTGTGTGTGTGTGTGTGTGTGTGTGTGTGTGTGTGTGTGTGTGTGTGTGTGTGTGTGATGTGTGTTTGTTTGTTTGTTTTCAAGACAGAGTGTCTCTGTGTGGCTTTGGCTGCCCTGGAACTCGCTGTAGACCAGGAGTAATTTTTTACTTTTAAATTCTGTCCATCATGAGGTAATAATACTTTGAGTCTTCCTGGTCACATGTTCATGCATGAGTTTGCGTCTTTCTGGTGACCTCTGTCACAGACTATTTTTACATGCAATCCAACCATCCCTGAGAAGCAGTCTCTGTTACATACTAGGCCATGAACTGCCAGATTTGAGTTCTTTTCATCCCCTTCTGGCATATAAGAGTAAACTGAGGGCCAGTGAGATAATTCAGAAGATAAAGGTGTTTGCTAGCCTGATGATCTGAGCTCACGCTCATCCCACCTGAACTCGGGCTTAGAAGGCTAGGACAGCCTCCTACAAGCTGTGATCTGACCACACACATGCTGTGGCACATGTTGTCGCCCCCCCCACCCCCCAGCCCCAGCCCCAGCCCCAGCACACACGTTTTTAAGTCATTTCACCGCCCTAGACTGGACACCAGTTCTATTCTGTCTTCCAGGTTATCTGTCAGCCTCGGGCTTCTCCCTTAGCCTGTGCCGTGGTGCCAGTTTGCCCTGTGAATAACTATATTTTTGCTTAGCAAGTACCCTAACCTGGTCCCGCCTTCCCACTAGTGAGCTCTCCACACAGTGGGTAAGACACAGATCGATCCAGGCTTTAGTCCCACTCCTACAATTACAGGCTCAGGTATCCCTGATGGAGTCACAGGTTCTTAACAACCTTCCATTTTCTGCTTTGCAAAATCAAGAGTCATAGGATCTCACCATGCAGTCTCACCTCCAACACAGAGATCAACGCGGTAAATGTGTGATCAGATTTGGCTGTCAGGAGTAAGGTGACTTAGCCATTTACAGTACAGAACCTGTCTGCCCCATGAAAGTGAGAGGCTGTCCCGCTTACCATCTTAGTCATGATTATGGGACTTACCTGCCAGGTCAGTCCTCAGCCACCTGCATGTTGTGTACATGAATATCGTGGGGCTAATTTCAGAAACCGCTCAAGCTGAGATGAACTCTTAACCCTCTGTGGAATCCTTCCTCTTCGTGGAATGTGACAGAAAATGCAGCTGTATACAGGAGATTCAGTGTAGTCCTGGACAGATGGTCCTGGAGCCACTTGAAGATAGTAGGTCGTGGGGTTTGTGTTTAAAGAGAAGGCGCTGAGGAATCCATTGGGAGTGGAGGTAGCCGCATGAGGGACAGATGGGGTGTTTGGTGCCATTAGGCTTTTGAAAAACACATGACATCAGCAGAGAGAAATGAGTGTGAAAGGCATCTGCATAGGAGGGATCACACTCATTTCTACCTGCGAGGCAGGCGTGCCAAGTGTGTAACACACAGGTTCTTGTGCAGGAACCCTTCAGAAGTACCCGTGGAGCTAAGTAAGGGTGGACAAGGTGGTCAGGAGTGTCGTATGGAGGTTCCTTGGCTAGAACATCAGGAACAGAGCTATGCTTCAGATCAGAGGCTGGAGCTGACAGGGGTGTACCCAGAGAGCTGAGGAAAGGCAGGAGGCAGGTTGCCAACGCGGTCATCTGCTCCTGGTGAGACACAAATGGAGAGTGTGGTTCTCCTTTTGGGAATCAAATTAATGCTGATTAGAACAAAGTTATAGCCCAGGGTGGAGATGCACAGGTAGTGGGTGCCAGTGGAGATCAAGAATCTGCTTCTGCAGGGCGGCTTGGCAGGATTCAGCATCTTCTTTTGAAGTGCTTATACCTGTTGCTCAGTAGTTCCATGCCTAGGGATTTATTTTAGGGAAATAATTAAGGTTGTTTGCAAAGGTGTAGCCTCAAGGATACTTAACATGATGCTGTTTATAAGAGCAAAATATTTTGTAAGCAGCTGAGACATCCACAAGTAAGAGATTTATTAAATAAATAATCATGTACACTATATTACATGTGCTTTAAATATTTATAGGAAATAGTAAATGACCACAGCGTTGTTTAAATATATGAGCCTATGTCTTAGGAACACATACCACACGAATACACACGTATACACATGCATCCACATATAAAAAAATCATTCCATCAGAGTGCTGAACTTAGGGTTGGTATTTATTAACTTTCCAAATTGATTGTGCTGATTTTAATCGGGATGAGTTTATTTTATTTGTTTTTAATGTGGCCTTGCATTCAGTAGTTGGCTGTGGGGTTTAAAAACAGAGGGATCAGGTTAGGAAACAGAAGATCTTCAGAGCTTGGTGCTAGGCTGCTTGAGGAAGCCAGAAGTAAGATGGGCAATGGGAGCCTGGGATCTTGCTGAGGAAGAAGTTTGGAAATTGAGGGGAAGCTCAAAGCAGGAGCTCTGTTGAGTGGAGCATTGGATATTGGTCCCACTGAACATGGAATATAAGATTGATCCACATAAAAAGTCTAACATGTTAGGGCTGGAGAGATGGCTCAGCCGTTAGGTGCACATATTGCTGTTCTGGAGGACCCAAGTTCAATTCCTAGCATCCACAATGGGCAGCTCACAACTGCCCATAACTCCAGCTTCTAGGGCTCTCCCTCCTAGGCACCCACATTCTCATGCACATACCCTCACTCATGGACACACACTCCAGCATCCAGGGCTCTCCCTCTTAGGTACTCACTCTCACACACACATACCCTCACTCATGGACACACACACATGCACATAATCTTTTTCTGAAGTCTAACATGTTGCTGTGATTGTTAGAGATCAATCTTATATGAGTTGGGGAAACTGAGGCAATTGAAAGCAACTAAGATTAGACCATCTCTGTGTGTCACTTTGTGATACTTCCATAAAGTTGTTGATAGCCTTCTCCATCAGCATCTGTGAAAATCCATCAATTTCCCATGAAAGTCTTTCAGATGATAGTTTTTTCACTTTGATGGGGAGAAACTTCCCATCAGTGTTTTGTTTTTAACCATCCTCCCTTACATTCGGAGTTCACTGTCTCAGGCTGCTCTCAGCGTTCCCTGTCTCTTGTGGGCACATCCAGCTGTTCCCTCGTAGACTGCAGTGGTTTGGGTTTTCACCAACGGATCACTTTTCCACATTCACAAACATGAATTGCCTCTGTCTTCATATGTGGCAGTTTGTATGAGCAAATATCCAGAGATGAACAAATCACACACAGCTATGTACACAACCCAGCCCTCTGCGAGGTGTAAGCTAGCGCTGCCCATATAGTGGATAACATCTGCAGAGATTTCAAGAACTTAGATAAAGCCACCTTTCTTACAGTTATTCTCTATAAGTTTTTGAAGGGCTATTGCTGAGTGTATTTGAGAGTATTGAAATGACCTAACATGTAAGATTCCCAGCATGTAATCAGTATTTGGTTCAGTTTGGTTCCTTCCAGTTTAAATGGTGAAGTTTTTTGTTTTGTTTTGTAATTTACTGAATTAATTTACAGGTGATAGAAAGCATGTCTATGCCCTTCATTGACTCCAGATTTTTAATAAGGATGATGTCATCTCTTTGGACACTCTTCACCAGTTGAGCAAGCTCACTGGAGAAAAGGCTCATGGATTTAAACATACACCCCTAAAAGCCAGTTTTTACAGTTCAGTTTTTTCCTAACCAGCGTTCACCTTCGTTACATTGATTCTTTGATCTTATTGTCAGTGTGCTTCATTTCTCTGTGCTCTGACTTTAATAAGGAATGATTCTTCACACGAATCTTTCCCAAGGGGCAATTGTGAGTATTAATTGGTTTGTAAAGTGCCTTTTGAACTGCTCAGATGAAAGGCCCCATGTAAATAGCAAAGGCTATTTGTGGTGCTGCTGTTGTTGATTTCAGTATGCCTGTTTGGGCTACTGGTTACCGTCTTTTAATACGTGGAGACCTGCATCTGCAAATTTGAAGGTATTTCCTCTCAGGTTACAATATAACCAGATGGTTAGTAACCACAAGCGATTTAGTTTCGCTATCAAAGATGAATCCATTGTAAATGATAGGACGCTGGTTGAAATGATACTTCTTTATGTATAACACTTCTGGAATGAGCTGTTAATACCTCTATGGAATTATCCAAGCAGTTCTCAAAGTTCTGCACACCCACACCTCGGAAGTGATGCATGGAATACCACCTTCTCGTCACATCCTGAGGAAGCTACTGGTTAATCCCTAACATTCATACGACTCTTCTATGCCCAGTGGGTCTTACCCAGGGGCATTTTTGCCAAGACTTGACATTTCAGGTTGCCGCAGTTTGGAGGCTACTATGGACATGTAGAAAGAACCCCCCAGGGATGCTATTCAGCATGCAGGTCAGCGCCTGCCATGAAGAATTGCCGTCTCACAGGTCAACAGAGCTGAGGCTGAGGAACTTTTAGGCAACACACAATAGAAAGTTTCCTAATTCACCTTCGAAAATGAACATGCTCGCCTAGGTCGGTTACATATGGTTAATTTTTAATCCCTCCTCTGGATTTCTTTATAGGTTGGAATTGTGGGAAGAACAGGAGCTGGAAAAAGTTCCCTCATCTCAGCCCTTTTTAGATTGTCAGAACCTGAAGGAAAAATTTGGATCGATAAGATCTTGACAACAGAAATTGGACTGCATGATTTAAGGAAGAAAATGTCAATCATACCTCAGGTATGCCTCGTAGAGCGTCCACACAGTTCCTTTTACAAGGGTACTGAAGTTTAATTGCTTTTAATTTTATTGCTAGCTTTTTAATTGAATGAAAGGATTGATCCTTTAACCAATAGCCAATAGGGCCATAATTCAGCAGATCTTTTCAACAGCTATTTCCATAGATACCTCGTGTGTGTGTGTGTGTGTGTGTGTGTGTGTGTGTGTGTGTGTGCGCGCGCGTGCGCGCACGCATGCACGGGCAGTGGGGGTGGTCAGAGACAGATAGACTACGGGAAGATTCAGTTCTATTTACCTAGATTCATTCTGGATTCAGCTTCCCCAGGTATTACACTTTTATTCATTGATAATCACATAAGATTTAGTGGTCAGGAGATCCTAAGTGTGACGAGGGACTTTTGCTGTAGACCGTGAGTCTCTGTGGAAGGTCTTGTGTGGGGCAGAGACAGGCTGTGAGAGTCACAGGGCCCATAAAAGCTGGGCAGACATTGAGAATCTGGGCATTTGGGAAGTGACTTTAACCAGGGAGGGAGCATTCCTGGGGGAGACTAGGAACGGTTTGCATCTCCACAGACCCCACAGGGCGGCTGTGGTGTCCCAGCTGAGAACTGTGCTGAAGTCTAAATTCCTCCATGCAGCCTGAGTGCCTCACACAGGCCCAGTACCTGGCAGCCGCGGTGGTGGAGGTCTGAGTTGCCATTTCCTCCCGGGCTGACCATGTCTTCTTTTTGGCTATTTCACAGCAGAAGACTTGTAAGCAGTCTAGAGACTGGATTACGTACACACGAGAAGCTTGTAGTTAGTTTAGTTTCTTGTTGAGTTGCTTTTAGTTCCACCCATCGTAATTCAGAAAGTCTTTATTGAGTAATTACCGTCTCCTAGGTAGACAGCCACAGGCAGCGCCGGGCCTGACCCCACAGGCCTGCAGCCCTGGAGCCTGATGGCTTCATCCTGCACTCGGCTTTGACGCCTGTGTGGATTCAGCTCAGGCTTGCTGTTTGGGGATTCTATTTTGGCATGTTCTCACACTCCATAATCATCTGGCCATCGAGGGGAGCTGAGGAACCCCACACACATGCACACTCATTCCTGAGAGATACAGAGAAGAGACCCCAGAGGAAGGGCAAGCAGCCATGCTTTCTGAGCGCGTGCCAACCACGGGCCTTGAAGTGTCTATTATAAAGTACAGAGAACCTAACACCCTGTGAGAAGGAGAATGTGGGCTCTGAGCCTGTGGCCTCTGTCATCTGTCACTTCCTACCCTGACCTGTAAGATAATAGAACTGCCCCCCCACTGTGAAGAGGGTGTGGAGAAATTAGAACTCTGTGTTTTGCTGGTGGGAATGTAAAATGATACAGCCACTGTAGAACACAGTATGGGGACTCCTCACAAGACTGTAACAGGTCTACCTCATTATCCAGCAATTGTGTGTGTGTGTGTGTGTGTGTGTGTGTGTGTGTGTGTGTGCGCGCGCGCGCGCGCGCGCGCGCGCGCATGCATGGATCATGCACACATATGGATCAAAAGCAGGGTATGTATGGCAGAGACATTCATTCATTTGTGTTCATAGCAGTGGTTTTCACAGTAACCAGGAGGTGGAAGCCATCCAAGTGTCCATCAACAGATGAATAGCTAAAGACAAAATGGTTTATACAAACGGTGGGAAGCCACTCAGCATTAAGAAGGGAGGAAATTCAGATGTGTGCTGCAACATGGGTAAACTGTAAAAGCATGATGGTGTTTCAAACCAGCCAGTCACAGAAGAGCAGATAGTGAATGGTTCTGCTCATATGAGGAGGGTCAAATTCATGGAGACACAGATTAGAGTAGTGTCCATCGTGACTGGAGAAGGCAGGGATGGGCAGTGGTTTTGTTTAATGGATATAGGGATTAAGTATTTAAGAAAAATGAAAGCTCTGTGATTGGTGATGACCACTATAAAAGAGCGTAAAAGGTTAGTACCATTGACCTGTGAGCTTTGAAACCAGAGGGGAGGGGTCAGCGAGGCAGTTCTATGAGTAAAGACACTGGCTGCTAAGCCTGATGGCCTGAACTCAGTTCTCATTTTACCTACATGGTGGAAGGAGAACACTGACTCCCAAAAATTGTTTTCTCACCTCCACAAATACACCCTGGCACATGTGCATCCTCATCTAAGTAAATGTAATGATGGTAATAATAATAATAAAAACTAAATGATTTTGTATTTAGATAGATTTCATTTTGTGAGTATATTCTGACAGGATCTTTTAAAAGATCAAAAAACAACCCTTTTAAGAAGAAAAAAAATGGAAGAAATCTTCCATCCCATAAGGCTCTCTGAGCACCAGAAGCATGGTTACAGTAGAACTAAGAGTTCAGATCCCAAGTGCTGTCTGTGGAGATGTGTTTACCTGATCACAGGCGTGCCTGCAAAGTACTTGCATATCCTGGGATGAAAGGATCTAGAAACGTGCCCCGTGCCACTTTTAATGCTTCTTAATAAGAAATGGTGGTGTGCTTGTGTACATAAAAGAATTCTAAATAAAGAAGCAGCGTTAGATGATTCTTGGCTCTGCCAGGAATGTTTGGAAACACATCTGAGCAAAGACTGAATACACCTTGACATCACCAGGCTTTGGTTCTGTTCCATGGGTTCCCACCCTCCCTTTGTGCAAGTGCTCTGTGGATCTGCTCCCGAGAATGCACTCATAAAACAGTGCTAACCACGCTTTGTGTCCATGTAGACCGCGGTCACCAAGCATGGTAAGCGCAGAACCTTTCTACGCCTGTCTCCCAGATGCAAGTTGGTTGATATAAAGAAACAACTTAGAGAACCCATGCAGCGTATAAAGAGCCCAGAATAGACCGGTTCAGGGCGTGTGCTTAATGTCAACACGTCCCGTATTTTCATCCTTCTCCAACCGCCTGGAGTGAGTGGCCTAGATGAAGTCACCTCACCTAGCTTCTGAGGCTTAGCTCCTGTCTTAAACCAGGTCTAGTAGTTGTCACCTCACAGATTGCTCATGGAGGATCGACTGCACAAGACAATGGAGGTGGCCCAATGCATGGTTCTTAAGAATGCCCAGTCAATAGTAACTATTAATTAAGGATTATAATATTGGCCTTTAGGTATGTAACACATTCTAGAAAGACTTGGCTCATTAATTTCAATTTATGCTGTTGTAATTCCTGGTGATTTTCTTTAAAGCAAATTATTTATGTAAATTAAATTAGTTAGACAGGGAAAAAAAAATCATCAGACTCCCAGACCTCACAGATATACTCAGAGACATTCAAAAATGCATGCACGTGCATGCACACAGGGTGGGGGAGTTTATGGTAAAACCTGACAAATCTAGTGTTTTTCTCACAAGAACAAAGCTTTTCCCAGTGACTGGTCTGTACCCATTAGTACTGGTCAGCCAACGGAAAGCCCCTGTGTACTGGTTCCCTGCCCTGCCCACATTCTTTATATTTCTCTAGCCCTCGGGACTCTGCTCTAAATGCCTGGCTACTGCCAAGACAGGACATCATTCCTCACATCTGTGGGGTCCTTCATGTTTACCATCTTCGTAACCTGTCAACCCTCCCAAAAATTCTGTTGTTACCCTCATTTGTCAGAGCTAGAAGTTAAGGCACAGAAGCTGTGGATCCAGGGTTCAAAAGGAATTTAGGGACATTCTCCATCTCCCGATGCTCTGGATCTCACTGGTTTGAACTGTATTCTGTGGCCAGCAGGATGATCTCCACACTGTATCCTGATGCCTGGTGGGTCACGTGCTCAGAAACAGACGTCTCATAATGCATTGTTACTCCACTGTGCACCGTGATATTTTCTATTCTATTTATTCTAGTCTGGTTCATATAAAAGACAAAATGATGATCACGAGCCACAAAATTGATTTCATGAGCCACTGGTCACGCCCGCCCTTTGAAAATGCTGTGCCCGCTGCCTAGTAACACCGTGGGAAAGGGGACCTTTGTCACAGCAGACTTAAAAGGCAGGAAGGGCCAGGAAGGAAACTGAGGCTAGAGGAACACGTTACACTTCATCGTTGTCTTACATGGTAGAAGCATCAGAATTCAGCACCGGCAGGCGGCTCTACATTCTTTCTCTTCACGAATGTTTATGACCAAATGATGTCCGATATTTTAGTCTATTCCCCCCACCTAAAAAGGGCTTCCAAAACTATAGCCAAAGAAAAGACATAAAGCCAGAAGTAAACTCAAGCCAGCAGGCATCTTCTCCCAAGGATCTTGGCACGGCCAGGAAACACTGAAAGACTGGTTTGGGAAGGTTGTTTTGCCAGAAAAATTCAAGCGACACTCAGCACAAAAAGAAAATCATCGTGGAAACCAGGACTCACTGGGTGTCACGGGCTAACGGCATGCCAAGGTACTCAACCAGTCCTTGCACGTACAGGGCCTCGGTGGAGATGCAGAAAGCCAGTCACCGTCAGAGGAGTGACCTGTGACAAGCGTCCCACTCCCCTCAATGAGCAGGAGCCACAGTTGATTGTGTTTCAGATGAAGCAAAAGAGAAGCTGAGTTGTGGGTCCAGACGAGCCAGGCCAGCCTCCTCTGGGGAGCAGCAGCATCCTGCTCTCCCCTAAGCTCCTCCCTTGGTTCACGGGCCCATCTCTCTTGAACTTCCCAGGGGCCTTTCAGAAATAGGGAGGGCTTAAGGACCAGGTGGGTTCCCAAGGGCAGTGCCAGGTCTAGGCGGGGCTCCTGCAGCCACTTTAAGGAACAAACACCTGGCCTTTGAGGAATCAGTGAACCAAGACAGGTCGCCTGAGAAGCTACCTGTGTAACTTCCTCAAGCAGAACAAATGGCTGACACCTGTACTTCCTTTGTACCACCCCCTCCCCGACCACTTTGCAGAAGAAAGTCCAGAGATGAGCCCGGCTTCCGGAAACAGCGTATCAGAAGGCATCTGCAGATGTGAATTTCAATTTTTTTCTGGATAGAATTTCTTTACACCCGAGTTCTATATTTTTGGCACTAAGGAAATGTTTTCAACCAGAGAGCAGTTCGCAGCAAATTTTCCATTTACAACAGCACCTAGGGGTTGATATGCACTAACAGCTATAATCTTTATCATGATCAAACAGGTTCTTTTTGTGTGTTTAATAGGTCCCTTTTGTTTGTACCAAAACAAAAAGCCAGGTGCTTCTTAAACACCCCACTCTATTTTTTTTTTTATTCCCCTGAGCTTTTAATGAGTTTAAAAGGTTAACCAGAGCTGCTGTGTGTCTCTTTAAGGCCCCTTTCTGGTGTGTGTGTGTGTGTGTGTGTGTGTGTGTGTGTGTGTGTGTGTGTGTGTGTGTGTGTGTGTGTAGAAGAGAGGGAAGGTATGCTGTTACTAGTAAATAAATACAGTTGGATGGCAGCCTATGCAGTTCGCCTTTGTTCCCGCACACTGAAGTCTTCATTAAAACCCATGGCACTGTTCCCTGGAGCTGGTGACCTTTTGTATTTAAAGATGACTTTACAGGACTTAAATTCTTCTTCCTTTGTGGGCGAACAATGTTCTTTTCTTCTGAAAATGCATGATGATCGGTTCATTCAGAGGCTACAGGATTAAAAGAAGAAGAAAAGAGAACCGGAGATTGAGTGACTTCAGGTGGCTCCTCCTTTGAGACCAGGGGAGATGCTTCCTGTGTAAGAAGGGAGTGTGGAGGACATCCCAGCAGCAGCTCAGCTCCTGCTGGGCACGTAGTTTAGGACAGGGCTATTTCCTACTTTGTGCCCCAAAAAGATTAGAGTGAGTGTTGAACTTCATGTTGTTCATTTTCAAGTTTTGGTCCTGGTCCCTGGTTGGCTTACGTGTCTGAAGTCTAAAGGGTTGAGTTTCTCCTTCACATAATGGAGGCCTGGCTGGCAGTCAGTGCATTCCAAAGGCCTCGTCCGTCTCTGGTTTTCAGGACTGAAGACTATCAGCTTACTCCCCCAGATGCTTCCATTTAGACTGGCCACTTCGGGGTGACCTAAGAATGTGTGCTGTGTTAGTTAGTAACATCCGAACGTTTACTACTGAATATGGCGCAAAGGATTCAAACTTGTACCGATGATGAAAAACAAATTTGATCCTCGTCTTCTGGTTCTGTTGCTGTGTTGAACACGAGCATTTCTCTTCCTAATTTCACCATGCTAGCTAACTGTGAAGGTTAAAATAAAACTCGGATTAAAACCTGTACCATCAGAGAAAATACGCTGAGGCTAATAAATTGGGGCGTCTTTTCCTCCCATTGATCCCCACATGAAATCTTCTGCCTGCAAACATTTTTACAACACTTATTTATAAGACTAGTTTGGAACTTCATTGCATTGAGGTGGGTACTTTAAATAATAATATCTATCGGAAATGATAATTAACTTGACCCTTATCTCCTCTCTCAGTGTGTGTCTGCTCTTAGCACTTTTATTGCCTTTTGAAGATAATATTAGGGCTTTTTATTTGGAAAGTGGATAAAGGAAGTGAACACCAAGCATGATACACACTGGCCCAGTAAAACAATCATTGGGAACAAATTGCCTGCTAGTTTTAAAGAAAATATAGCTTCCACCAGTTAATATTTTATTAAATCATTCTCCTTGTTCAACAAGTCTTGATGAAATTTTACTTATGAAATACATATCCAGCATGTCGTAACAAAGCAAATTGCTCTTATTTACTTAATTATTTTCTTCTAATATTGCTGAATAAACATGAGTGATTGCCCAATATTCCCTTTAAATTGACAGCATAGATTTCATAGAGACCCTTATTTTAGTGAACAGTGGTCTAGGGACAGTTGGTCAGGCCTCCCAAGGACCTCCCACTGAGGCTGGCATTTAGAACACAAGGTAAAGCAGGTGTTTATGTTCTGCAGCTTGATGACTCACTGTCCTGTAAGGAGTCTCACATCCTCCTCAGATATATCCATAGGAAGGAGTTTCCTCAGGGAGAAGGTGTGGAAAGACAGGTGGGAGGGTCTGATCGTGAGATGTGCATTGGGCCAGAACTATGCGTTGCCATGGCTGTCTATTCTCTAGAGCCGCCAAACCACCCTTCTGCCTGTGCTAATTATGACCGTTTCATCATGAACAAGGTTGTCAGTGCCATGCTTGAGTGCTCAGGATGGGGCATCGTGAGTCGGGGAGATCTGTCCCAAGTGTAGACCTGACATATGGGATGGGATTTTGCTGTCTGAGAGGACCCTGAAGGGGGAACAGGTTGAGGTAATATCAGCTATCTAGGACAAGGACAATGACCTGTCTTTAGTACAGACAAAGAGGACATCTCTCACTTCTCACATGGGCTCGAAGCTGATCCTGACCATGTTTACGTCAGACACCTGTGGTAACTCATCTTAGAGCCTCTCATTTGGGGTCCCTGAGTGCCATATCAGCCATGGGGTTGAGCCTTTGGGGAAGTCAGAAGAGCATCAAAGAGAGGAAGGACAGCTGGTGTGGGTAATCAGGAAGGATGGTAGACAGCAGCATGTCTTCTGTGAACCTCATGTAAGCAGGGGAAGAAAGAAAGTCTCCTGTTCTCCTGGAAGCTCTGAGTTGATCATGACTTGTGTGGGGGTGGGGTGGGGTGTTCTGGGTCTGGGTTTGTGTGTACGCTTGCACCTGTGTGGGGTGGGTGGGTGGGTCTGGGTGTGTGTGTGTCTGTCGGTCTGTCGGTCTGTCTCTCTGTGTGTGCTTTAAATCTGAAGTCAGTGGAATGACATTTATTCCCGATAAGAAATTCCCACCATATGTAGATAGCTAGTTAGTCTTTCTTAAACCCTGTAATTTTAAGCATAACCTTAGATAAGTGTTTTGTGTTCCTTCAGTTCAATTTAGTAGCCCTTTCCAAATTTCTTATGGCAGCTCAATCAACTTTGCACAAATAAAGTCCAACACTGGTGTCATTTAGTTTGGAGGTTTTGCTGACAAGAACATATTTGGGAGTGATACTCCACTGTCCTACACTTCTACATCCATATTTTTTTGCCACATGTATAAAATTAAGAGGCAAATGACAGTATCAGTCTTTGGAGAAAAGTCCTCCTCAGTCTTATGTGTTAAAGCCCCTGCTTCAAGGCTAGGTGACATCCCACACATGTAGCCCAGGAGCAGTTTTCCAGAACCATGGAAGAGCCATGGCTTCTCAAGTTCCATATCTATGCCCCCCTCTTGATTCTTCCCTTTCACTGAAAATAGCCAGATGGGCTCTTCTCCTCTGCTCATGTCTAGGTTGTTAGATTGTTAGAATCTTCTAGAAGAAAATCTGCACAGCCTTCCAAAGCCCACATATAAGATGCTCCCTTAACAATCTAGAAGGCAGCATATGATTCAAGAGCAGCTTCCTTGTGAGCTCCTTCTGAAACAGAAGATTGGAAGACATATTACCATACTTGCTTCACAGTGGGTTTCAGGTGACCTTGCCCTTGTAGTTAATAATGAGACAGGCATCCCTGACACACAGACAAGGTAATGTGCGGACTGGCTGATGCAGCATCCGAGGCCATTTCCATGATAGAGGTGCCACTGGCCCCATTAGTTGATATCCTCTTTGAACAAAGAAGAGAACGCATCCTAGCCGGGGAGTCAGAGAGATTCCAATCCCAGAAGACTCTTCATCAAAGGAGAAAATACTGAACAATTTTTACCTGAAGCACAAACTTCACCTAATCATGCTGTTTCTTGTTTTCCAGAATCCTTTCAGGACTGGCAAGTAACTTGTATAGTTCGGTTGACGTCATGTTACTCAAATAGATATATCTGTGTTTATCACCAGGGAAGTGATTTTAACAACAAGAACTCCCCTTTCTCTCATCTCCTTAAGATGGCACACTGCCATGGTTTCTTTTGCTAGTGTTCAGTGCTCTAGGAAGATATTTTAGATTCATCACATTTTGTATGAGAAATTATAATAGACGTGACATCATGTAAACAAATGTGTGAATCCTTAGAGTTAATGACTGTAGTGAATTTTGGTGCATTTGTTTGCCTGTCTAGTCTATTCTGAAAGTCAGAGACAGCGATGCCATTCACTCTTTTGCGCTCTTAGGAACCCGTTCTGTTCACTGGAACGATGAGGAAAAACCTGGACCCCTTTAATGAGCACACTGATGAGGAGCTGTGGAACGCCTTAGAAGAGGTAACTTCTGTAATGCAACTTTCTTTCATCATTAGCATCTGTGTCTGTGCTTATGTTCAGAGCATTTCAGGGGATCTGGGGGAGGGAGTGTATTGCTTGAACTACCTTTATTTGACACCTTGGGAGCATTGATGATGTGGATGGGTGTAAAATGTATGTGATCGTGATGGTGATCCAAAATAATATACCTCTTGTTGCTTTTTAATTTTCCAAAACCTGCCTCAGCCAATACATTATCTCACTTGTCCTTTGCAGCGCTCAAATTCTCCTAGTGACTAAATGTCCTGAGTCACTGTTGTGAGAATTCCCCCCTGGGGCAGACACGTAAACAGTGTCTACCCACTCACCACCTCATAAGGTCCCAAGACCAAAACAAAGTTCAGTTCCACCAAAGATCCCCCTGGGGAACCAGTGGGTTGATTAGGTTTACGTACAGCGCATGGGTGAGGAGGGTACTATAGGCAGATGTTCCTGAAGCAGCCGCTCTGGAACATCTGCCGCTAATGTAGATGATGGGTTCCCTCTGGCTTTAAAGAGTGAGCCTCTCCTTCCATTAACCTTCTCCAGCCTGTATACTCTAGCTCCTCCCTGAGACCCCCAAGGCATGTGCAGTCAGGGCAGGATTGCATACAGGTGAGCAGAAGAAGTGACTGGAAATTTATGTCCCATGGTCCCATGCCCCCTGCCCTGTCCCCTCCTTCTATGGGGGAGTGTCAACAGCTGTCATGACTGACAGAGACACAGCTGGGATGATGGAGACAGGCTGTTCAGCTCAGAAGGTAGCGCCCTGCAACAGCCAGTTACGTTCCTGCTCTGTTTTGGGGGAGCATCTAGGAAAATGAGGCCTTTGTTTTCATTATGAGCTGAAAGAAAAATGAGATCATGCTTACACAATGCTCCGGAGTCTCCTAAGAAAGTGTGTCTAAGGGCAGATGGCGCGGACTATGAGAGCGACGCTCATTCACAAACCTGTCATTGGGACACCACAGAGTGAGCTCAGCTGACAGACTCCTGGAGCCTTGGCTAAGTCTCTGTATTGATACCTTTAATCTTGGAGGATTTTCTTATTATTTGTGTAGTGCGTCCCTGCAGACCGCATCTTGGGGATTCCTTTCCCCACACAGGCAAGGATTTTGACCATTAAGGTCCTTCTGGTTTATATGTTTAGAGATAATTATTTTGCAAGTTCACTCTAGTTCTGCAAATTAATTGTAAGCTGCTTAATAATAGAAATCATATCTTCGACCATAATCCCTCCTAGGACCTAGTTCAGTCTTTTCCTTTTAAAAAGTAAGCATTTAATAAATATGGAGTGACTGGCTGATCTCTTTGTTTTGGAGAGGCATGGTTTATTTCTTAAAAACAAAAACTAAAAAGCACAAGCCCTCAGGGATCAGTCCCCCACCGTCGTTATCACGGTTGCTGTGGTGAGGTAGCACATTTGTCCCTGACGCCCAGAAGCTCTGAAATCTTCAAGATGGGTTCTGACTGTGAGCACGCCAGTTAGGAGGCCTGACAGCTTCCGGCCAGTAATTCTCGCTTCTGAAGGCATGTGGGCGCCCAGTCCTTACACGCCCACCCTCCTTTCCAGCAGCTTCGGGGATTTTGTTTTCCTAACTTGGGCTGGCTACTTCCCCAGCTCCGACTTGCATGGTGGCTGGCCTCTGGTTTCACTAGCGTCTGTGAGGTTTTTCTGTAGGAACGTTCTAAGAGAGAAGCTCTAGGGAGTGGACAGTTACATCAAAGATCCCAGAGGATGGGGAGTCGGGACACAGCAGCAGCAAGGCTGTGACACACCCTGAGAAAACCAGAATTACTAGTAAATCATTTTTCTCTTCGCTTCAGAGATCCTCGGATAGTAAAATCACTTCAGAAATACATTGTTCTGTGAACAGTGAAGAAACGTTAAGTGGGAACCAGTTGGCTGCCGTGTAGTTATTTTCGTCTGTGATAGACAAAATGAAGTTTTAGTAGGTTCTCACAGTTGAAAACCGAGGTGGCAGAGTGTTGGGCAGTCCTGAGGGTTACCTTGCTCACACTCCACCCGAAGGAAGTCCCAGACAGACCTGCGGTCAGGCGTCGTGGGGTGTCTGCACACTGCTTCTGGGTTGACCTCATACTTTAGAGAAGTATGGCATCACCCTGCCATGGTTCTTCTCTAGCAATGCTTTGCCTTGGTGAGATTTTTAAAAACAGTTGGATATTTTCTAAAAAATTAGAATCAATATTGTATTTGTAATGTCATTCCAACGGCCTCCTCATCTGTGTGTGTGTGTGTGTGTGTGTGTGTGTGTGTGTGTGTGTGTGTGTGTGTGTGTGTGTTCGTTCCTCTGTGTACATGGTTATGGGAGAATGCCAGTGCACGTGTGTGTACATTGTTGTGGAGGACAGAGGTTGGTATAAGGATGACTTCCTCAGTCACTAACAGCCCTGTTTTTTGCAATGGTCTCTCCCTGAATCTGGGGCTCACCAATTAGGCTGACTGACTGACCAGCAGGGCCCAGGGATCCTCCTATCTCCTTCCCCAGAGCTATGGTTGCAGGCCAACACCAGCATGTCCCTCTCTTTTGTATGTGGGGTTGGGCCCGATGACAGGTCCTCATTTTGCAGCAGGCCCTTAACTGACTAAGCCATCTCCCTCGACATACATGTATTCTGAATCACGTGACCTAGGAGATCTGGTCACCAACCTGCTCTCATTGCTTGGGTGGGCTCATCAAACAACAAGTGGGTCTTTGGGGTTTCTTGTTTTGTTTTGTTTTTTTATCCCCCCCCCTTCTCTCCTTTTTAGTTACTTTTATTTTCTGAAAATTTCAACTTCTAATGCGTTTAGATTTTTGTCTTCTGGATGGTGAGAAGGCCAAGAGTTCTTGGAAGATGAAGTGCTGTGAGGTTTTTCTGGCAGTAATTAGAGTGGTGTGAAGTATGATCCTTCCGATCGGTCAGGAAATCCTGGTCTGGGGTCCTTGGAATCTCGGGCCTTTCTGTCAGTGGACACCACTCTTCACTCGGAATCGGAAGCTGCATGTGGTGTGTTTATCTGGGGAGGTGCGTGGGAAGCGATTTGGCCATGCTCCGATGCCATGCACGTTCCCTGGATCTCTGTATTGCATTCTCTCTGTTGTCTCTATGGCTTTTTCTTTACATTATGGCGTCTAAACCAGAGCAAATTCTGCCTTCATGAAGGTGGGAAACCTAATGGCCTTGGCTGTTCTTTTTAAAGTAAACTAAAACTTGACTGAGAGGCTATGGGCTTGATAACCTGTGTAAGCAAAGGGAGGGAGGGAAGGAGGGCCAACCCGAACTCCTGATCCTTTTATAAGTGATGTTAATGCAGATGGGAACCTAAGCCCATGGGGTTCACTTGAGGGTCCTTCAGAGAGCACTGCCATTTCTGTCTTTTTAACAACTTCAAGTAGAAAGAAAAGGTGGTGTTTTTTTGTTTGTTTGTTTGTTTTGTTTTGTTTTTAAGTCTTCCTATTTCTTACTGCTACCAGAGTCAAAAAACAGGTTTGCTTTCAGAAGAAACACTGTGCTGTGAATATTGTTCATTTTGTTTTTGTAACTTTCTGGATATACTGAAAGTTGCTTCCAAATAGTGAGCTCATAACAGAAGAAATACTGCTTCCATTAGTACCTACTGGAGCATCCAGGAAGCAGTGGCAGCTTTATAAGAAGGCAGAAGTGGTAACTAAAGATGGAACCTGTCAACTGATCAGAGCAGTTAAAATAGACAATGAATCAGCCAAGTGTTACTTCTGCTGTAAATCAACATGGACACCTGGAGCGAACCGTGAAGAATAGGGTGTGTCTGCAGTATGAGACTTTAGGTTCCTCATGGATGGTATGTGTTAGGATGCGGTGCATCTCCTTGCACAGGAGACCACGGCAAAGGCATCTGAGCACCAGTGAGCACCCATCCGGAAGTGCGTCACTCAGCACTCTGTCCACACAGGGCCCATCTCCCCTTGTCTGTGGATTTCCTAGAATGGGCGCCGTTTACTTGTGGCTCTACTCAATGATGGCATTGCTGGCTTTCCTTTTTGATGTAAAGTCAGTGAGTCTGTCCATTACTTTTCTGTGGCTGTGATTATAATACCCTGTTGAGAAGCATCTTGGGGAGGAGAGGGCTCCTTTTGTTTATGGTCCCAGAGGGATAGAACCTATCAGCAGGGGAGCATGGACAGGCAGCAGGCAGAGCAGGAAGCTGGCCGATCACATTTTCATCCACACACAGGAAGGCAGCAGAGAGAGAGATAACAGCAAGTGGGATGAGGCTAGAAGCCCTCGAAGGCCACCCTTGGTGACCTCCTCCACCAAGACCACGCCTCCTAAAGGTTCCATAACCTCCCTAAACAGCATCACTTGACCAAATGTTCAGATACAGGAGCCTATGAGGGACATTTCTCGTTCAAATTACCACAGTAAGTTTCAAAGAAAGTGGAAACAGAGTCTAACACTCCTGTCCATCTGCAAAGGACTCTGGCATGTCTTCCACACAGTGCACATAATAGGGAAATACCTGTGATGATAACATCAGGGAATTTATAAGCGTTGTATCAATTTTGTTGTGTTCTACTCTTTTTCCATACTTAAAATATAATCTGAACTATTCTGTACCATACTGAAATAAATGGTTTAGAATACTATAATTGGATCGATTTTCCTGAAATTATCATTTTTAAATGCTTTTTGTATTTTAAGTATGACTATTATGATATCCTGGTGCCAATTACTTTTTGTAAGCTATATGTTTCATTGCCATTTAATATGACTTTATTCAATATAAAGTATATATACTCATATGAATTTATTTTCTAACTTGTAGAAACAGATATTGATGAGACATTCTTGTGGCTTTCCTCATGTGTTCAAATGGTTATTTATTGAGAGCTTATTATGTAGGCATTGCAGATTCTTAAGCTATTACAGTAATCATCAGGATAGACAAACACTCCCATTTGAAGCTGAAATTCCTAT